>NC_044053.1:20895725-21000725 GCF_902167405.1 Gadus morhua
CGCAAGCGATAACGATCAGAGATCTCCCCATAGCAACGCGGCTGCGCCCGCGCAACCTGCCGCACGCTCCAACTCAGGACTTAAAAACATCCCCTCCTCATCATCATCCGCTGATTTGCTTGATTGCCATCCAGCTGGGGCGGGAGAGGACAGAGGGGTGATCGGGGGGTTCGGAGGACATCCGCCAGGACACCTGTTCCCTCCTTGCGTCAGGCGACTGGCAGCTCGGCACTCGTAACAAAATGGCTGACTGTTGCAGCATCACCTGCTCTGCGGTGCGATGCCATCACCTCGGCTCCCGAATATAAACCCGGCGTCTTATTAGAGCTTTCGGCGGGTCGGACCTTTCCCTCCGGCAGCTACTCAAGCACCACCGCTGCTTTGCACTTGTTGACATCCGTCAATGGATGGGGCCGGCCGCCAACACCCCTGTGGTAATTACTCCTTGACGGTGCTCATATCCGACATGGCGCAATGTTTGGCTCTTCTTTATTTTCTCGCACCCATGTTAGCCCCAATCATTGTCCACGAGGGCCGTGCCTCTGAGTGACAGCGCTGTTGATTCGGCACCGAGGCTAGACTAGTCGCTGTGCTGCTGTCCAGCGCCGCGCCTCTCTGCGTCAGCGGCCGACAGCCAGGGGCTTGTTGTGGTCATCGAGGCTTGTGTGTCCGGCCTGGCATGGCCCTGCGACCGGGTACTATGGGAAAGATTCTGTCTGTTCCCAGTATCCCTGTGCTTCATACATCTACGTTTATCTGGGAATAGCAGACTTGACCTTGCAGGGGCTGCAGCACGCTTGGTGGCAGACACAGGCTTTTGGTCCGCCGTCCATAAGCTCAGCGGGGAGCTGAGCCAATCAGCTGCCACACTACACTGAAGGGACCGTTCGCTGGCAAATGGACACAGTTAAATTTGAAAAGACGAGAGAAAAGAGTGGGAGAGAGTGGAAGAGGGAGAGCGGGAGAGGGAGAGAGAGCGTGCAAGAAAGAGAGAGAGCGGAAGAGAGGGAGAGAGGGAGAGAGAGCATGCAAGATAGACAGGGGGAGAGGGAGAGAGAGCGTGAAGGAAAGAGAGAGGTAGAGAGAGAGGGATAGTGAGAGAGGGCACGCGAGAGAGAGAGCAGAGCTTTTGATTGCCACTGACAGCCTCACTAAGCTCTAAGCAAAGCCTTCACATACAGCATCGCACGTGTGTGAACGGAGCGGTAGTCACTCATGCACACAACCATATCAAGTAAGAACTGTATTATAGCTTTAAAGAGATTGTTAGCTGTGCAGTAAGTTGGTTGCTCATTCTGTCATTCAGTAGCATGTTATGCTTCGAGACACAGGCTTACAGAGAAATCTTTATGTAAGTACAGGACTGCAGCACTGCCTGTCCATTTTTGTCCCAAAAAATTGGGGGGAGTTATTTGGGTGGACAGGGGGGGGCTGATACTTTTAGTAGACATGCAGCAAAATGTCAAATCAAATGGAGCACAGGCTCCAAGTGCAAAAAGAGGAAGAAACAGAAAAAGCCAAAACCGAGCATTAATATGCATCAACTCTTCTTAAAGTAAATCTGGGCATTGGAGCAAATGAAGCAGAAAGGAAAAAAATTGGTTTCTGAAGAAGGCTGCACTGCAATCTCAGCCGGGTTTGTCCATTATATTAACCTCTGAGATTAGGTTGAGATTGCTCCCTCATCTCCTGCAGATTAGTTCTATGCCAGAATCTAGGTCTTCATTTGATTAGTTTATACTGTATAACATCCCAGACTATGACAATTATTTTTTATTTTTAAAAGAATGGTAAGAGGATTTGTAACTCCTACTCAGCCATTAAGTACGTATTAGTGTGAGTAACAAAAAAACAAACCAAAGCGTTCATGAATTAAGAGCTTCTTTCCCTGGCTGGATGTTGGATGAATTCTATTTCTCTTGATGAAGCTCATCAAAGCAATCTGCACATGCATAGCTACTGTATGTACCTTGCAAGGCTGGATCTAATGAGGAAATTAGCATGCACACATGTCAACTAAATTAAAATTGGGATTCAGACCAGAGTTTGAAGGTGCTGTTAGAATTAATTAAAACACGATGCTACCATCAGATTAAACTGATTACTGATAACTGATTGGCAAGGAGGCAAAATCATTATGAATCTTGCTTAGTTACTACATTTATAGTTAGCCTCCCTCCCCAACTGACCAGACGGCAACGCTCGCCTCCAGGTCTAAAAGACCAAAAAATGCAGATCATATTCCCTGTTGGAGATTTGATCTTGCTCAGCTGGATTGGTTGAACTTTAACCTTTGGCTCGTGTTGCTGTGGTAACTTCTTCATATGGTGAGGCTCAAGCACTTTCTTTTTGTCGCCCTTCCCTAGAAAATGCATGTTCGATTGGGTCTGTTCTGGAGTCCTTTGCTATGCCTGTGAATCTCAATATGTTTAGTTGAGTTTTCGCTACCAGAGCACTGCAATGAAATCATGGATGGAGTGGAAAAGTCCCAATGTTGTATCTAAGCACACACACACACACACACACACACACACGCACACACACACAGACACAGACACACACACACACACACAAACACACACACACACACACACACATACCGCACATACAGTTTGTCTCGGTGTGGGAGAGAAAGTGTCAAGAGACGTGATTGAATGAAACAAAAGTGTGGACAACATACGTATACGTCCATATACGAACGACCCGATTCTGCTGACAGTTCCTCCTCGCTCCAAGGCTCTGAAGAACTCCGCTCACCTTTCCCCTCGGTCAGCTGATCAAATCTGCCCCATCCTGGGCAGAGTGACCCTCTCCATCCCCCAGTTTAGCGGACTGCCTTGCTGGAAATCCTTTTAACATGTGGCATTGTTGATTTGTTAGCCGTTGTAGTTAAACAGCAGTAGCGCTCTCCAGGAAGCTATTATTTTGAAGCCGCAAGGGAGGCATTGAAGAACAGAAAGAACATCCGTTCATGTGTCTTATGATGAGGCTGAGCCTGGGCCAGACGTTTGATGCCCTCTTCTTTGTTTATTCACAAGACATTCGTCTGTCTCTGTGTAAGGTAAATAAGGGTCTACAGGGGCTAACTGCAGTTGGGTGGGTATGAGCGCTAAATAGGTTTTAGAAAGGTGTGAACTTTACAAACACGGGCGATAAATGTGGTACGGCTTCCGTAACTCTGAAAAATAGATTCTGCGGCCACCAGCTCAATGGCTCTGCAATGATTTCCGCTCATTCCTCGTTCCCCGATACCGTAGGAGAGGCAAACTGAGCGGAAACAAAGGTGAGACTCGAAAGGAGGGGAGGACTGATGACTCGGCAGAAGTCGGCTTTTCTGTATACTCCCTTTGTATTAATATAGGAAAGAACGTGCTATAAGAGTCGTTATTATAAAAAGTTTTTTTGAAAAGTGACTTGAATACGGATGGTTAAATATATATCTATGGATTGTTTGAACGCCGACCTTGAATTAAGGGAACCAATAGAACGGCGCTCGTCCTCATCCCCTTCTGTTTTCCTTTTCATCACAGGTCTGCACGGGACAGCGAGGATGAGGACGATGAAGACCGGCGAGGGCGGAGCTGCACGCTGCAGTACCAGCACGCCATGGTGCGGGTGCTCACCCAGTTTGTGGCGGAGGGGCCCGACGCGCGGGGCCCAACCAGCTTCATGCTGGGCAGCGACTGGCAGGTGGACATCACCGAGCTGATCCGGGACTTCCTGAAGGTCGAGCGCCCCCACGTGGCTCGCCTGCTGGACGGCAGGGTTCTCATGGGACTGGACGTCGGGATGACCGCCATCCAGGTGAGCTGAGGGTCTGCAAGGAGAACACTTTGTAGGGTGTACCTCCTTGCACTTAGTACTTAGCGATAGTACTTAGCAATGTGTAGCGTCTTATCCTAGCAATCTTTGTTGTACACGGGGAATGGGTTAACCTAAAAATTGTTAGTGCTTGGCACTTGGTTCTATGAACATTCTTATTGTACCGACAGCGATATATTGATTCTCTTTCTGACAAATGTACCTATTGTAAGTCGCTTTGGATGAAAGCGTCTGCTAAATGCCCTGAATGTAAATGTAAAGCCTGGTTCCGCCAGATTTAGGTTGTCTGTTTCTGATGCTATTTATTTCACAAAAGTCTTGAAGCACAGTAGAAAATGTGTTCAGTAAAACTCATTGAACCATACAATATAGTTAATTTTCACCAAAATGTATTTAATCTCATGAGCAGTTTATTAAATGTCAGAAGGAGTTAATTTAATCTCAGGAGAACGATATCCAGAGTTACTGAAGTAGGAACAGTAACCACATGAAGCATACTTGATCACCATACCAGGTTTAAGTGCTGAATATTTGAACCGTCTTTCGCCGGGTTAGCTTAGACCAGACATAACTTTATCCCCCCTCTACCCTGGAAGATCTTTGAAATGAATCAGGAATCTGTTTAAAGAACTTCTTCTTTCACAAAAGAAACACCTTATTACGTCAGTGTTTATGAGAGAGAAATATACTCAAGACTGTTTCAGTATATTAGGTCCGCATCCATAACAGATCTGGCGGCAGGACTACCTAGGCAAGGGGGCATCAGAAATGACTGATGGGGCGCAACCATTGTTCACTCGCTGATAACACAGGAGGGATGATAATCGATGGTGGTACAATTACAGACAGGTTTTCGTAGCCCCCCACGGATGTTTTGCCAAGAATACAGGCTACTGCATCGCTTTAAAGCCACTTCAATATGAGCTGTCTTTCCCAGAAAGGGACATAATACCCGGCGTAAGACCACAACAGAGATTGGTCAAGGTCTGCCCAGCCTTATCGATGTAATGCAAGGCAAGCAACTATTCTTCAATTTATTTAACTTTCACATCACATCCTCTTCTTGGCAGCACTGCCAATGATGAAATAATGTCTACGCCTATTCTTTTACTTTAATAAGCGCAGTATTATTTCACATGCATTTAAAAAATATGCGTGGGATCATGAATTATGCAAGCCCAACCGAGCTGCCTCTTCATGCCGAGGATTCAGATATTCGATTCAGCAGCTCAGTGAAACGTTTCCCTTATTCCTAGTACTTTGAATGACCCCGCCCTTCTGTTGGGAAGGGCGTTTTTTTTTTTCAGCTGCTAAAATTGTCCAACTTTGATGTGGCATGCGTACAATAGTGTTGTGTGAATGAATGATGGATGGGGCAGATTGTGTGATAGAACGTTTAGTTACCAAACTCAGCGGGCACGACGTATGAACTGAGGAGGCATCGCGTCCTTTTTTCCCTGGGTGCGCCGGCCTGATCCGCTCTGAGCCTCACCCACGTGGTACTGGCTGCCCGCTGGTGGCCCCAACTGAACTCTCTGGGAGGACAAACTCAGTGGTGTTACTGTGATTACACTTAAAGAGCTAAGGTCATAAATATATCTAGCCATTACAGCACCACTGATACCGTGCGCTGCAAAGACTATAGCGAATGTCGATGTGCGGACGTGGTTTGCACATACAGCAAAGAAGTATCCAGTGTACTTCCCAAGCTGCTTTCCCACCAGAGATAAGACAGTGTGTCTTGTATATAGGTCAGACTGTGGCTGCTGTTCTTCAGGATTACAGGTAGATGGATTCTCTAAGGGTTTCGAAACAAATCTCGAAATGTAAAGCAGGGGCATTATCTTACCAGCCAGGCCGAGGTGTGTAGTCGGGCTGATCTCCTCACAATGACCAAAGACAGAAATCTTCGCTTTTGCATTTCTTGCTATTACCCCCTCCCCCCTCTACCATCGCTCTCTCTCTTGCTCTCTCTCTCCTGCCTATCCCTTTCGTTCTCTCAATCTCACTTTCTATATCTCTTGTTATCTCTGCCACACACCACAGGTGCTGTCTCCCCTGTCAGACTCCATCCTGGCAGAGAAGACCATCACGGTGGTGGACGACAAAGTGACCATCACGGAGCTGGGGGTCCAGATGGTGACGGCTCTGTCCATGGCCCTGCAGCTCAGTCAAGGGAGCAACAGAGCCATCCTGGCCACCACCACCAGCCCGGAGCTTCTGCAGAGCCCAAAGCAGGTCAGAGGACCAATCCTGCACACAAAACTTCTACAGAAGAACATGGAGTGGTGCGGTCGAACCGATCCGAGACAAAAGTCCACACGCCTTTACTCGTGTTTATTTTCTTGTCTACTCAAAGGGATTTCTGACACTGGTGTAGCATGAGTGACTTGGGGAATTTGAAAACATCCTCTGCTGTCAACTCCCTCCCCTCCATTTTCATGATATAAGACTACCTTTCACGATATAAGAAGCTGTAATTTCTGAAGGAAAGGATGGAGAAAAACGCCAAGGACGGAGTTATGCAGAGTTTCCTGGTTTGTCCCACAGATATTTTTAGTGGTCTACTCAACAGATATTTTGACTATGTTCTATTAGTCCCTTCCAATCGATGGGCCATTTGTTATGGTTACGCCGGTAAGGATGTCCTCAAAACAAATGTAAAGAGACAGAAAAGAAAACGCTATGCCCACAAGAATTTGAGCTCTTCTCACTCAGACTTTAGATTTTTATATGAATACTAATTTGTGAGTTCAAATTAACTTGAGGTTAAAAATGTGGAGATGTCCAGCAGCCTTTTTTCTTTTTTTGGCAAGAAAAAACAAAGGCTCATGTCCCAAGCTAAACTGAGGAAGTTCAATGACTTGCATGATTTTGCAACCTAAGAACTTGTATGAGTGTATGTGTGTGTGTGTGTGTGTGTGTGTGTGTGTGTGTGTGTGTGTGTGTGTGTGTGTGTGTGTGTGTGTGTGTGTGTGTGTGTGTGTGTGTGTGCGTGTGCGTGTGTGTGTCTGTGTGCATGTGAGTGACTGTGTTTGTGCGTGTCTTCATCTAACGTGTGTATTTGCTTGTTGCAAACTCTAACCCTCTTAAGTCCGAACCTTGAACACTACAATGCAGGACATAATGTGTTTCCTTGGGCGCCTCATAGAAATGGAGAGCATAAACTCTGGGCGTGCAAAAGCAAGACCACAGTTTCCATCTTCCCCTCCCAAAAAAAAGGGAAATGGTTTACAGGCTAAAACTTGGTCGCTCCTATCCTCTGTAGCTTCTCCTTCCCTGCCTACCATGGTTTGTTCATGGTACCCCCTCCATCGCTCCCTCTCAAGGGCCCTCATCCCCCCACTTCCCCCGTCACCCATCCCTTCATCCCTGGATGAGAAAGGATGGGGTTGGTGGTGGTGGTGGTGGTGGTGGTTGGGGCTACTCTAGTCTTATCTGCCATCTCCATACACAAAGTGCCCGTGTGGGGATAAGCTGGCAGCACTGTCTTGGTCTTCTCCCGGTAATTAGAGAGCATTGAGGGACCACAGCGCTGCCCCCCCCACTGTGAACCCATGGGGGTCGCTCCTCTTGTAAGATATTCAAAGTAGAATTTTGAAAAACGGCAGCTGTGAAAAAAGTTTGGCGACGCTGGTGTGTATGTGTATGCATGGATGTATATATGTGTGGCGAATTCCTGTTTGTAGGGGATAACTCTTTAATGCTTGTGTCTGATCTTTTTCCTGCGCCCGCAGTTTCTTTTAATCTGCCCCTCCCCCCCACCCCCTCCCCCCTCAGAGAGCATTAGCGAGAGTAAGCGGTCGCATGGCCTCCAGTGAGATAGCCTTCTGCTCCTGGTTGAAACACAAGGCTGTTGTACTGGAATCCTTAACAACCTGCCTTATTGCACAACATTTCTGCTAACGTTAGTATATTACACAGGAAAATATGATTACACAAATATTTTATATGAAAAGTACATATTATATTCTGAATATTATTACTAGGAACAAAATTCACAATCGAGAAAATAGTAATAGGGAGAATAAACACAAAGATAGTGTGAGAAAAAATACTACACAATAATTTTCCATCGACTGTATGGGACCATAGCCAGCTCGTATCGTAAAATGTCAAGAACAAACTTGTAATGTGATCACAGGGCCTACTTTCATCAGGACAGCATACACATTTCCCCTCATCACGGCCCTTTAATGTATTGTGGCCAGGACTCAGAGTGCCTTACCTCATCTAGGAAACGCTGAAGTCCCACTCTTGTTAGGGCAGGCATCATCTCTAGAAACGGATACCTGGATAGCAACGCAGCATCTGGAGGCAAGGGCACAGATTTTGAGATGGGAATCATCTGGTTTCTTTTCGGCACTCTTTTTGCACTCCACGTAGTATTGACCAATCAGAGCGATCAGTCTGTGGGGAGCGAAAGAGGCAGAACCGATTGTCCACAACGCGAGCTCGGAAGCCATTGGCAATTGTCTGATTTATCTTTTGTTAATGTTTTTATATATATATCTGCATTCAAACAATGCAAAGAACGACCGGCGCCGGACGAGGAAGGCGTGGCCCGGACATCCACTGGCGACACCGGATGCCGCGTAACAAAATCTGTGTCACTGAAACGGTGGTGGTTAACCACAGAGGATCATACATTAGCATCAGACGGGAGCCTCTAGGCTCCGACACCGGGGAGGCAGTGACTAATAGATCATTTATCTCACCAACTGACTCATCAGATCGCAAATGATTCTAGTCTCAAGAGAAGGCTTTGCAGTCAATTGCTTTCTCACAAAGGACAACAGTGTATCAACATTGTTCTCCTCTGTGTCCCGCAGTCAAGGCCTTCTCCTACTGTGTTTTATTTGTTTTGATCTACTGTCTTTAGATTTAGATATTAGATCTATTTAATTCTTACAAAGGGACAAAATATATTAATGAACATAAAAATAAAAAATAAAATGTAAATATACAGGATTATAGCAGTCGGCTAATTTCCATCCTTAGCCCCTGACTGGAAGATGGTCCCTAAATACATTTTAAATAAAGTGAAATAAAACAAATCATAATATGCAGTAAAACAGACACATACTGAGTAAAACATCATCATAAACATAATAGACAGGGTTAACAGATCAGCGGCAGTGGACAAATTATAGTAAATGATCCCAGCTAGTGACACACGTTTTTTTTTTCAGAAGCCATTTTTTATGGTTTTTGAAAAAATTAGGTAAGAGTTGGTAGTTTGCGTATTGCACTTGGTATGGAGTTCCAGGTATTGGTTGCTTTATAGGAAAGAATTGCCTGGACAAAGGCACTTCTCCTAAAGGGAACAGTGAAATTACCTCTGGAGCCTGCTCTGGTTGTGCTGTTTGTGTTCCTTTTGATATATTCCTGTAAAGGAGGTGGAGCTAAACCATGAATCATTTTAAAAACTAAAATAATGTCAGTCTATTTCACATTGTTTTCCATATGTAGCAACTCAAGTTTCTTTCAAATCTGACAGTGATGATACATTTTAGGTTTTCTATCTAAAACTTTTATAGCTTTTTTATATGTTGACTCTAGGGACTTTAGGGTCGTCTTACAAGCTGAGGCCCAAGTTGCTATGCAATAGGTCATGTGAGACGTGATCATTGCATCAAAGTATAGCCTAGCTGCTTCAAAAGTAAGATTGTTTCTTATGTATCTAAAGTTGGACAAGTTAAATTTCATTTTGTTGACAGTTTTATTGTGTGCTGCATGAAACTCAGTTGTCCAAGATCACATCTAGGTTATTCAACTCTTGAACTATTTTCTATTTCTTTGTTCTCTGTCTTTCTCTTGCTCCACAGGAGGCGGTGATCAGCGCCTGGCTGCAGTTCAGCGATGGCTCCATCGCTCCCCTGGACCTGTACAACCAGGACTTCTTCGTGCTGACCGCCACCTCCCTGGACGAGGAGGTGGTGAGCGTGCGGCAGGATCCCTCCTGGAAGTGGCCCATCATCGTGGCGGAGGCGGAGGGCCAGGGTCTGCTGGTCCGCGTGGAGATGACCGTGTGCGAGCTCTGCCAGAAGTACAAGCGCCGCAGCATCCTGGCTGCGGGGAACTGCAACATCCGCGTGCGCTTCGGGCTGGGTGATCCCCGGGGCGGGGCCAGCGACTACAGCCCCGACGGGGACGAGGTGCTGGAGACCAGGGCCCGGCTGTCCCCGTCCCAGGACAGGACGAGTCTGGAGACCCACTACTACGGCAGCTCCGTCTCCGACATCGAGGACGGGATCCTCAAGCGGGCCACCACCACCAAGAGCGTGATCCTGCGCCGCCCCGCCGGCGGGAAGCTGTCCAACGACGGCGGCCAGAACGGGCCCGTCGACTTCTCCGACTTCCCCGTCCAGGTGGACCTGCCGCGGGGCCGCAATCTGGACGACGAGCCGACGCACAGAAACCGAGGCCTCACCGACCTGGAGATCGGCATGTACGCCCTGCTGGGGGTGTTCTGCCTGGCCATCCTGGTGTTCCTCATCAACTGCATCTCGTACACCCTCAAGTACCGCCACAAGGAGCTCTCCATCGAGGGCCAGGAGAACATGAACCACGCCCACGACTGGGTGTGGCTGGGCAACGAGGCGGAGCTGCTGGAGAGCCAGGTCAGCCTGTCGCCGCAGCGGGACGAGCACACCTCCATGATTGACTGCAGCAGTGGGCTTGAGGAGGGCAGCCACCTGCTCAACGGCGGCTCAGCGCAGAAAAACGTGCAGGGCCAGGTGCATCGGGCGGCGGAGCACGGCTGCCCGGCCAAGGACAGCAAAGGGGACTCGCCCACCACCAAGCGGAAGAGGGTGAAGTTCACCACGTTCACCACCACCATCCCTCCGGACGGCAGCTACCCCATCGTCAGCACGCTCAGCGCGGGCCACGGCCAGGACATTAAGTGGGTGTGTCAGGACATGGAGCTGGGGGACTCTAAGGAGCTCCGCAATTACATGGAGCGGTTGAACGACAGCGCTTTGAAGGAGGTGGCATAGTGCGAGTGGTGCCCTTCTAACAAACTCAACCGATGCCTTTCATAGGAAAAATGGGTGCGGGTAGAAACTCGCCGTGTTGAGTAGAAGATTTCATTGTACTCAATAGGATAAAAATAGCATAAAAAAGTTACAGACACGGATGACAAATCACAAACTCAAAATATGTGTCCGTGAGTGACGGTAAAATGGATGCTCTGTTTTTTGTTTGTTATTTTCCTCACTGTTTGTTATTCCTCTGATTCCCTTTTATCATTCTTCCCTTTTCATGGTTTTAAATAGAATCACAGGATGTCCGCAGGATGAATCTGCATTGAGTTTTGAAGTACTTTGATACAGATGACTAGAGACTGAAGATATAGATATCTAGATAGATGGATAAATGTATTAGGGTGTGTGTGTACACATTAAATGGTTTTGGAAAGTCGTGCAACATTTTGATTATTGATTTTCTATGTCCCACCCTCAATCATTGGTGTCAAGAAAGACATGAGCCAGTCATCGAAGTCCTGCATGTGTTGGACAAAAAAAAGGCACAACTCCTCTGTCCATAGTCATCCTCCCAAACACGAAAGAAAACATGTCCTACGAAAGAAATGTTATGTATATACTGACCAACCTACAAAGCATTGTACTATTGCACTGTATATTGTATTTTCATATCATTTAAAAAAAAAGATATTCCACTCTGTTAATAGTGTGTAAACCTTTTTTGTATCTTCATCTATTTTTTGTCTTTTTAGTCTCAAAGACCAGTGTGAGACCACAGGTACCTCTGACTGTAGGAGAGGGTCCAGAAAATAGCTCAGAGGAATCCAGTGTTCCTCTTCCCTTTAACAGCAGGAATAATCATTCCTCATTCATTGTCTCACCATCTCTCTGTTCCCGCTTTAGCAGTGACTTATTCAAATTAACTGCCATTAGAAAATGAAACTTTATAACCGGTTTGGGCTATTCAACGTTATTGACATTTATCCACTGACAGCGGCACAATAATATAACATTCACATTTTTATGAGGGGAATTAAAGTTCATATTAATAGCTCGTCAACATGTGAACATTACAGTTCATATCAGCAGCTCGTATTCTGAAGTACCATAGTGTAAAAAAAAATGCATAGGACTTACCTCTGTCTAGAGTCTGTTGTTCACTGATAAAATACTAGAAGGTTGTAACTTTTACTTTACACCTCTGTCTTCTGCAATATTTTGGTTGTTGGGAAGTTGGAAATCAAATCCAGCAAGGGAGGTTTCTGTTGGGAAACAGCTCTTCTGCGGTAATCCAGCGAATGTTGTCGCCTTTAAAGCAACTCCAAGAGGCTTTCCTCTATTTACCTGTCCATCTTCAGGGAAATGCACTTCCTTCAGGCAACACTTGCACTTTCCCAAGAAAAAAAACCTTTGGGGGATTTAATAAAACTTTTCTGAACAAAAGTCAGTCATCTGAAAAATTGCATTTTGCTCAAAAATGTTTGGTATAATCAAAGTAGAAACCCCTGATTGGATTACTTTTTTTCCTTCTTTTTTTGTTCGTTAAAATTGTTATCCATCACAGAGAAAAATCTGGATTTGGATTTTACAGGCTGCATGCAATTACAGTGTGCAGAGCCAAAGGTCCTTCAGTGTATTCACAATAGAGTTCCAGCCGCACGCGTCAACCTACTACCTGTGTAATTACTGGTGGTCCAAATTAAAACTAGTTGTGATGAAGCTCTATGACAAACGGCTTCATCCTCCTTCCATGAGGCTTATCAGCGACGCCTAAGCCTCTTCGCTTCATTAGCACTATGCCACCATGGGACTTACCTGAACGTCTGATACATGGAGCAGGTTAAGCCATCCAGCGTCTTCATGAAACCCAAAACAAGAGTCCCAATGACTGTCAGAATTGTCAATCACAGAAATTAAAGCGTAGATTCGGCGCAATAGGGGTGAATCAGGTTAATACTTAAATTTACATCAATGGGTTTATTCAGTCCGCTGGTAGGTCCTTTATATTCTTTCTACATTGCAATTTTTTTCCACAATTCTTGTAACCATGTTTCTTTCACTACAGGTCGGTTCTAGGGCCTGTGATTTGTTGTGCTCCGATGTCAATCAAGATGTCTCCCTGAACCAAGTAGTTGGTTCTGAAACTGTTAATCAGCTGTGTCCCAGACTCTCTGCTTCGAAAGGCTGGCTCTGTGAGACTAAACCAACTGATTGCCTGGCCTTGCTTTCCCCAGAGGGGAATGGCACTCACTAGTGCTGTTTTGTCATTGGACAATTCTCCTAGACTTGGTAGCCCCACCCAGCCTGTGATCCAATCACTCTGCCGGTGAATGGAGTTCGCCCTGCAGAAGTGTCTGGAGAAAAGCAATACATTTCTTTCTAGTTTCGATACGTTTTGCGGGAGCCAATCACCAAGCTGGCTTTTCCGCCTGGTGCACTATTGGTTGGTTTAACACAATGAAGACAGGGAAGCGATGGCAAGCAGCCAATTGCGTACAGAGTCATTTGAACTAGGCCCGTTGATCACGCCTCTTGTGCCGAAGAAAATGACAGCAGCTTTCCCAGACTAACATGCAATCTACGATTGAGCTTGGTCTGGCAATAGCCAGGCTACAGTTCTCCACCATGGTTGCCACAACAACACTTTGTTCGATGGATTTCATAGCATCAGCGGTATCTAACGAGCCTGAGTCTTGAGTGAAGGAGTATTGAAAAGATAGATTCATCGTGGTTCCATGGCCCCGGCAGCGACTGATCCTGTTTGTGAAGAGCATTAAGTAGTATTGTATTAGTGAAAGAAACAATGACATCCAAAGTGACTTTGTTCTACCCTGTCAGTGTATTCAAACTACGATTGGATAAAATAAACGATGTTTGCTCTATCCAATTTAATCGGGATTAAATTAATTTACTCCTCAAATGCTTACTCTACTGAGTCATATACGAGAACTACACTCTCACATATCACAGCGTCTCTAGAGACACTCCAAACTTCAAATTATAGTTTTCTACGAAGAAAAGAACAACTCAAAAGAACAGACAAGTTGCGAGACGTTTCCAAAGGCAGTTGACTGTCAATAAGCCTGGTCGCTCACTGAAAGCAGGCCTGGTCCTCACTGAATTAGGCCCGGTCCTCACTGAAAGCAGGCCCGGTCCTCACTGAAATCAGGCCTGCAACTCGTTGCTAATTACCTGAGGTTTGAATATAGATTGAAAATGAAATGAGACATTTCTACAGATCTGACTCTCTGCATCATTCAATTAGTGTTCAACTGACTCCTGTTCAACTGCATAACAGCACAAGGGAGCAGCAGTTTTGCGTCATTGAAAGACTTGACCTGCTTGGAATCTCAAGCAGGGGTCAAAGCAAGAGAAGGCCAGAGAATCGACTTTGATTTCCTTTTTCCTTGTCGATTTTGCCAATCAACAGAGACGGCGCCATTTAATTGACAGGAGAAAAACATAAAAACCTTACCTCAACGTCATCACGGGTCACTTTGGCCCTGGCTTGCGTCAACCTCATTAAAATGTATGTCAGACTTCCCCCACATCACCCTCTAAAAGGTTCAGCAGAACGACACCAGGCCTCAACTCTCCCCAACACACACTCCTGCTTATAATCCCTATGTTACACTTCATACAAAGGGCTCTGTGCAAACATTGACACACACTACCCACTCTCTCTCCACTCACACACACACACACACCAGAGAAAGCAAAAGGCAAAGAGAGATAACACTGCTGCTGCCGCTGCCTCTCTCCCCCTCTCTCCGCTCTCTCTCCTTTATCTTCGTCTGTCTCGTTTGCTCATCTTTCCTCCCCTTGTGCGACTCTCCGAGGCGCTCAGCCGCACCCCCTTCCCCGCGTGACCGTGGCGAGGGGTGCCGGTTCGTCGCCTGCCACCCTGGGGATTGATCTGCAAGGGGGCCAGAGGAGACGGGGGATGGGTGGGTGGAGGGTGTGTGAGTGCTGGGGGGGGGTATGCCGGTGGAAGCGATGAGAGTTATCATGCAACAGCACGCCTGTGAGATGTTTCAACAGTTTTAAAATGGCATTATTAACCAAGAAGCATGCCTGGGGATGGTGGCGCAGGACCAGGACCCCCCACACACAAGGCCTGCTCCTCTGCTTTCAGGGGTCCCTCCTCAGCTCCATGACCCTGGTGGTTTCTAAGACGTGCAAGCATTTAGGGCTGCAGAAGACACAAATACTGTGGTTTGAGGTTGTCCATGAAGTCCCGACCAACACCCTTTATTCAAATTTCTAACTTAAATCAAATCCAGAATGATTATTTGGTTGACGGTGTGAGACCAGAAAACTACTAATATTTGAATCCTTTGCTGTCAGTGGATCTGATGTTCAAGGCCTGTATTTGCTTTTTCTTAATAATTGTACAAATTCATTTGATTCATGCTGTCATCTTTGTGTTCACTTTCAAATATTGTTCATTGCAGAGAACTAAATAAACAATCAAACACACACACAAACATACACTCACACACTCTAACAGGCACGTAAAGACCGAGAATTACAGAAGATTGAAGGAACTGCTGCCAAGGTCAGTCTGACACTCCATTTCAACCAATTTCTGCAGATGGAGCCGTGGGGAACAGGCCATAATAGTGTTCACAAACGCTGGCAGACCACAGCCAAATAGAGGTCCTGTAAACACCGTCTCCTACTCCCCAGAGCAGTGGGACGTCCTGCCGTATAGAGACACACAGACGCCCCCAGGAGTCCAAGAATTTCCCAAGGAAAATTAGGGGTTGAGTATAGCTTTTATATGAGAGCCAGGGGAGTGCACAGAGCTACACAATCAGAGATACACACCCAGAGCTACACACCCAGAGCTACACACTCAGAGCTACACACCCAGAGCTACACACTCAGAGCTACATACCCAGAGCTACACACCCAGAGCGACAGACCCAAGTGCTTTACACCCAGAGCCTCCCGTTCAGCGTCTTCAGAGCACAGTGTTCACCACAAGCATTTACAGTACGAATGAACGAAGACGATAAAGACGATTGAGGATCATTAAATCCATCCGCGAACCGGAAATGTTAAATGTTCAAACTGTTCGAATGAGAAACATTAAGATGCATCAACAAAAAAATCCTACACTTAGCATAACTATATTATGGTTCTTCCATTCAGGGCAACATTTACTACTATAGAATATTAGTCAGAGTCAGCACCCGGAGGCAATGAACTGATGGCTGAGCCCCAGCAATTGCAATGAGCCATGCTCCCAACCATGTCATACATATATAGGCCTGGGAGAGGGCTGTGTGGTGTGCAGCAGACGTGGGGGTTGTATGTGAAGGCTTGTAAAAATGTATTTGTTTTAGCAGTGGTGAGGGGTGATGGGGGGGATAAGTGTTGAAAAGGTCAGAGAGGCCGCAGAGATACACCTGGTGATGGGAGCGTTCCTCATCAGGAGATTTATCCTGATCCTCGTTCACCTCCTCCCCCCTCCCCCCTCCCTCACCCCCTACCCTCTCCCCTTCCTCGCCACGGCGGGATGGTTAACATCTCCTGACAGGGGAGGGCGGGAGGGGTGGAGGAGTCAGCACATCGTAACGACAGGATCACGCCGTAAATCCAGATAAACGCGAGCTGCGGAGACATGTTATAGTTGTTTATTTCACAGATGATCCGACGTTCTCACTTCCAAGGTACACTGCCGGCCAAGAGGCACATAAATAACACACTTCTGGCTCGTGGAAATAGTAAATCCTGATTTTAGGGCTGTAGTCGTTTCCATTGAAAATGTGATACGATTCACATATTTTCATACTTTCTCTATTCTCAAGGGCATGCGTGGCTCGCTCTGTTGGTAACGTGTGGGGACTCAAGCCGACAGGGGGGCTGCCTCTCGTCTACGTCGCCCATCCGTTAAGGCGAAACCTTCCCTGACCACGAGGAGGCCTGAGTTGTATAATGAAGGAGCTGTCACAGCCATACAAGGATTAACAGCTTGATTAGCGATATCGGCGTGTGTAAACGCTGATCGTTAATATTTAATGATGACGAATGAGTCTGCCTCAGGCCAGGGTTTTTTGTTTTAATATACGCGCATTAGCCTTATCTTAATTAACATGTAATGATACGTCCTAATCTGGCAGCAACACGAAGAACATTGTCTGAAGCATCTGCCGTTCCTGGAGTACAAAAGTAATAGTAAATTATCCAATTAACGCCTCTCTCCCTGGGCACCGTTCAACTACCAGGTGCCTATTTATTTTTGCCCAGTTTTAAGACGTTTTGTCTACAGCGCATGAGGTGGGTCATGAGGTGGTAGAGCAAGACGCATCAACGCTGACAGGTTCTATGCAATATATATATATATATATATATACACACATTATTAATGAATCCATTGCCAGCCAACAAGTCTTTGTGGAAAACAGATGTTATTCATGCATGTTTGATGCCCTGACTGACACGCTACATTCGTTTTACTAATCCTCAGAGATAACTATTTGCTAGGCTCGAAATATTAATGAAATTATGTCCATGCTTGTCAAGAAGACATAATGATTATAGTTCATATGAATGTTGTGGCTCATTTAAAAAATGGCAACAGTTTAGAATTCACACATTTAATGTCAAGGAGAATTTTCTGAACAAATTCCAGTGCTCTTATTTCATTAAAGTTCAGAACTTCGACACCAATTATTTCTCTCATATGCAAAATAAAGTCAAATAAATGTTGGAAAGTTTTTCAAAACCCCAAATGCAAAGACACACAGAAAGTAAATGACTTGAAGAACCCATGTAACTGACATTGACATAAGGAGTGATCTTTCTGGTACAAATGTAATCCAAGAATTATTTATTTCGTGCTCTATTTCCTGGTGGTTTAACAGTATAATCAACCAATTGCTAATAGAAAGCTGGTTCTTTTTAAGAGACAAAATACAAAATGTTTTGATAATTAAAAAATGTTTTAATTATCTAAAATGTAAGCAATAATGAACAAGGCAAATGCAGCTGCTCTGTTTATCTTTTACAATGAGTAGGCAAATCTATCCAAGTAATTTGCTGCAATTTGAAATCGAATCCCATTTATAACACATTTGTGAGACTAAAAAGCCATCTTGATGGAAAAAAAGCACATTCACAGTTATAAACACACATAAATATTGTTCACATGAAGCTCTCTTGTAAACCTCCTTCTAAATGACAACCCATCTATAAACACAAAACTGATAATACTAATTCAATGTGCCTGTCCAGAAATAAAAAAGGCAAACCAGAGACAGGTGAATCCTACGGTACAAAAGTGGTTATTGCCTTTTCCACAAAGCCTTCGGAACAACAGTACAGCAAGAAGTAAGGCACCATCAACTTGAGACAAAAACATCTGGATACTTCATCATGAATAACACTTTAAGCATGATCGCAATTCCTGACCTCAAGTGCAAATTCATCAAAGGGGACATAAAACGTAAAACAACACACAATTGGAGAAGTACCTCAGTAATCGATTGGAGCGTACCCTGCGATCAGCATTAACCCCTTAACCCCGGTCAGCGATGCTAAGCTGAGATCTGTATAAAGTAAGGCCAAGTCCCAAGTCAAAAACATGTTAAATAACAACACAAATAAAACACTGCACAAAAAAAAGCAACCGTACCAAACAGGGAAGCAAGAAGACCTGGAGGAGGTGATCATGGGGGAGGGGGGGGGTCCTTCTCAGGCTTATTGTGGACAAGGCACAGTGGTGCATGGGTGGACGCTGGTCAGGAAGTGGACTGACTCCGCCTGTAACTTCCTGTCCGGCCCTTTTGCTTGTCGTATTTGACCGAGACGATGAGGAAGACGAGGAGGGTGAGGCCCTGGATCCCAGCCAGGAGGAAGAAGTAGTAGTGCAGCTTGCAGTGGTTGATGTTACCTAGAGAGAGGAGCAGAGAGTTCGTCAGGGGAGACGTTTTGGGATAATAATAATCAGGGAGAGTTCAGCCCGTCCGCGGTAGGCTTTGATGAGGGTTATCGAAGGAAAACAAACGCATTAAACTAGGGCTGTGCAATTAATCTAAATTTGATTGTGATTTCGATATGGTCAAACGATGTCCAAACTAATATGATTAGTTTGGATGAGTTCAAAATATTTATTTTTTATTAAAAAAATAATAATACGGTTTTATATTTAATACAAATTGCAGCTATAATCCCATAGAACAGAAGGCTACATATTTTTATGTAGCCTTAATTAAATAATTAAATAATAAATAATTATATAAACAATCTTGATTTCAATATTGACCAAAATAATCGTGACTATGATTTTTTCCACAATCGAGCAGCCCTACATTCAACTCGCTGTCAGCGAATGCAGTTTATTTTAATTAGACAACTAGATATGTCGGGGGGGGAATGACGCCAGTGCTGTACCTCGTCATAGTGATTAGTGCACCACACTAAGGTAATAGCCCTGAGCAGTAAACCTGGTTAACCAGGACTATGAAGGTTGATTCCTATGGAGTCACACGGTAACAGTGGGCTAGGTGTGAGGCTGTAGCTCACTGTGATAAAGCTCTGCTAGGATTAAGAATTCAGTGAAATGTGGAATATGTAAAGATGTTTGACCTGCACATTCTGGTGCTGATAGAGACGGCGGCCGGGATGATGTGAGACTGAAGTCTGACAAATAACTGTAATATGGGCCCACAGCTGTGACGACGGGCAGAGAGCCTTTCATCTGTATTAAAGGACCGTTTGTTTCCTCACGGGACCCGCATCCAATAAGGAGGTGAGGACGAGGCTTCAGCTGTGATTTCCTGGGATTGAAAGATGAGGCGTGTCCAGGTGGAAGAGGAAATGCAGGGATAGCAGACGACACCATCCAACACAAAGACAGCCGCACACAGAGCAGAGTGCTATGGCAGGAAGGAGGCCCGGGAATACTAGTGCCTTCAGAGGAAGAAGAAAAGTTCCCCAACCTGTACTTCTCCAGGTTGTAGGACGCGGCATGCTTAGCTAATGGCTGATAACACAGCGGATGTGTGCAGTAGCCTGTAGGAGGACAAATTAGCTGAGTAATTATTCCCGGCAATTTACTTACACTTCCTGAGCCACAGAATACTACACCCAATCAAACCTTGAGCTTCGCGGTATAATTTGCTATGGTAATTATCTGACAACTGATGGAGTCTATCATATTTTCATCCTCAGTTAATGATGCATAATGAGGGTTGTTCTAATTTTCATCAACAGTTTAGAGGAGTTGTTGTATTTGGATAATGGTTTCCTTTTCCAGTGTTTTTGCTGATGCAAGTTGGGTTTCTGTCGTGCTCAAGGGCATAAAAGAGTGTGGGGGTTGAGGAAGCAGTAAAATAATGTGCTCTAAATCCAAGTTTATGGATACCATTACCATTATTAACACCTCTTAGGTTTTTAATCTCTAAGAATTAGGACTTTTGAACCTCTTTGAATCACTGAAATGAAATGCACTGTGTGAAACCGATTACTCCTTCACAAGGTTCTAATACGCACTTTTGTCATGTTTACAATTGTATAGATACCGCTGTCATCCAGTTAAAGGTTCCAACTGTCTATATGTTACCTGTGTACTGGGGGTGGGTTGTAGTCCAACCAGCCAGGCTGTACTGAAAGCAATTACCATCACCCTGCTAGTGTGGAAATAAGGTTTCTGGCGTCTTGTATCTCGTACATCAGTCAATACGTTTTCTGCGAGATGACCTTCACTAACCATCCTGAACTCCCTATGTCACGGTAGGGAGTTCACAGCCAATCATGATAGGATCATCATGTTTTATTCCCTGCATCATCACAAAGGACACACATAAACCCTTGATTTTCTTATGGGAACATGGTTTGCATGTGTTACAGTTTCCCTAATTAAGTGAATCTAACCATGGCATGACATCGTCCCCTACTTCATGAGACGATCATCTGGAGTCAACTCAGAGCTCTGAGCTTCCAAAACCGTGGACAATGACTGTTGACCTATTAAAAGGTCAGGTCCACTATCCAGTGTATTTTGTGTTTTCTAAAAAAAAAAATCAGACCGGTTTAAAAACCCGCAATGGAAGCATGAAGGCCCGCACCACAGTGCGTCGTGTCCCCACTTTAAAGTGACACCGGGACCGGGGCTATATGTAGCTTGCATCCTACATCATCTTCAGCTGTGGGACCGTGAAACCCCCATGAGCAACGTGCTGCCAGGAGAAGAGAAGAGAAAGCCCCCTATTAGGTTCCTCAACAGAGAATGTCACGGCGAATAAAGTGGTGGGGAAGAAGCAGCAGGCTTAATTGGCTAAGGAGGTAATTCCGGTGTAGTTGTATCATTTCCCCAGGTACCCCCACTCCAGGGGGGGCGCGAGGGGTAGGGAACAGAGAGCAGGTTCTGACAGGTCTGGGATGAGAGAGGCTTCAGTCTCATTACACTGCTACCTTTAGAGCAGGCCGTCCCCGTGGGTCAAGAGGAATAACACCACAGGGGGGTTGAATACATTTCTGCTCTTTCTTTTGCTTTTTGTGAGTAGATGCCGCCTGCAAGGATTGTCGGTATATTTCAAAATAATTTGTCAACATGACAGACAGCTTTTACATCAGAATCTTGTGGAAAAATACATTCATGCATTATTTATTAAAAAAGAAATTGCACAATAGTACAATTCAGTTATTCCACAGTTGAGAACATGTGACATGTGTCTTTGCCTCCCTGTTATGTACTCAAGAAGGAATGTGCAATAATGATTGCAAAAGTAAAGGAATGTGACCCATCTTCTAACACACTACCGCAGCAAGAACACAGTGGAGCAGTCCTCTGTGACCCGAACCCACCCAAGGGCCATTTGACAGGTCAGGGACTGCTGTCACAAGTGCTAAAGCAGGACATCTGGGAACATGAGAACATGTGGCTGTAAGCAGATCGCTGGCCAGGAATCACGAGGGGTGCACACGAACAACAAAGTGATTCATCGCCAAGATTTATCAACCTTCATCTTTCTTTCTCCCCCCAAAAATATCCCTGAATTGTCACTTATAATGTACAAGTAGCAATAACACGCCTTAAAGCCATGGCAAAACTACTTTTTTCTCTAGCCAGAGTCTGTGAAGCTCCTTCACGCTGCACTAGATGCGTATATAAGCGTATCGTTTTCTAGACTCCGCGTCGACATACACGACTTAACACAGCGTCTTGTGGTACGGATCAAACGCTCGGGATTAACCAATCAGGATTAACCAGGATCTGAAACAAAGACACCCTGCTTCTATCACGTCCTCCCCTATTTTGTGCTCAACAGAGCAGATCACAATCCCTGGTATCCCTGGGAATTACAGCTGGTGCCTCTCCCCGCTTCATATGTTGTGATGCGCACCCGGTTGTGGGTAATTAAAAACGAGGGACCATAAAGAGACGGCGACGCTGATGGGAGGCATCAAACGCAGGGGTGCTGCCGTGTCCGCGGTGGGCTCGCTGGGCTGTCTGTCTCCCACCTTTGATCTGGCATTCAAAGGACCTGAAAGCTGCCTTTCAGATGTGAATTTCTGCCACTGCTAATGAAACGGGGAGGGCAATTGAAAGTCCCGCTCCTTACATATATTATTTCCGTCTATTCTGTTGGTCAGCCTAATTCGGCAAAGGTTGCCTGTGTAAGAAACGGATAACATTTTTTAAGGAAATATAATAAATCTACAAATAAAGTACAGCATGAATAATTCATTGTAAAGCACAATGGGCTCAACAGCAGAGCGCAGCGGGGAAACAGGCCAAAGCATTTGTACCGAGTCTGTACTTGTATTAGCCATTCGCATATTAACTTTCAACAGATAATAGGCCAAGGGTCCTGTCGCAATTGTTATTATCAAAGAAGGATGGCCCACAGACAACCACAACTTGAGAATAATTCAGTAATAAGGTGTTTTTGGGGGATTTCCCGGTATATTCAATAATATATTTGAATTGATTTTAAAGATTTATTGAAATGCTTGGTAGGATTATTGCATTGTATGGCAGTGCATTGAAGCCTCTTTTAAGCCGGCCACCTTGCTGCAGAACAACCGAGTCCCACTGCGCCTATTATAGTACTCTCCATGTTAATTAGACATCATCTCCTTTCCTTTAGTCCACTGCCCCAGGGGCCCATTTAGATGCTTGGCACTTATGTGGAGCCTATTAAAGCCAAAAATTACAGGACACTCGCATAATGGGAAATCCATGAATAAGACTATAATATTTTACAGGTATTTAATGGCTCTTTTAAGTTTAATAGCCATTTATCCACCAGTCAAACCACTATGTAGCTGTCACAAGCTAGTGGTTGTAGCTACATTGTAACCGTCACAGCTAGTAGCTGAATTGTAACTGTCACAGCTAGTAGCTGAATTGTAACTG
Source organism: Gadus morhua (assembly GCF_902167405.1). NCBI lineage: Eukaryota > Metazoa > Chordata > Actinopteri > Gadiformes > Gadidae > Gadus > Gadus morhua. Next base: position 20,918,907 of record NC_044053.1, read on the forward strand.
TCATAGCTAGTAGCTGAATTGTAACTGTCACAGCTAGCAGCTGAATAGTAACTGTCACAGCTAGTGGTTGTAACTAAATTGTAACTAATACAGCTATAGGTTGTAGCTGAATTGTAACTGAAACAGCTAATGCTCTTAACTGAATTATAACTGTCACCTTCCAGCGGTTATATCTGAATTATAACTGTCACAGCTAGTGATTGTACCTGAATTAGAAATGTCACAGCTAATGGTTGTAACTAAATTCTAACTGATACAGCTATAGCTTGTAGCTGAATTATAACTCACCTGCTAGCGGTTATATCTGAATTATAACATCACAGCTAATGGTTGTAGCTGAATTAGGACTGCCACCGGCTAGTGTTTTGCAAGAGGATTGCCACTGTCAATGCGATGATTAGAAATATAAAAAAATGGTTACCATTAGCAAGACTCTCTAAAAAGCCATTTGAGGTTCAACGGCTTATATTTTATTATACTCAAAAGCTTGTTTCCAGACTCCATTTGAGCATGGCACGTGAATCGAAACGACGCAAGTCAATATCAACAACAGATAATCTGATGCAGGTCATCAGAGAACTCGGCAGCAGCGCCTCCCGATTGTGATTCTACGACGCATTCAATGCTATCTGCAGGTTCCAAACAAAGTCAGAATCAATGCACGAGTGAGGTGCGGGGAAGGGGTTTACAGATATTGAAAAAGAGGTATTTGACACTCACTCATTCATCTTTTTGAATTGCACCAATGCAGTGTATGTTCAACGATAATAGAACCTCAAAGTCATCAAAGACAGCATAGCAGCTAAAGAACACGGTTTCCTTTCTCTATTATAAACACAAAAGGTATATATCCACAGCAACACACTTCCATGAGGACCACTGGAGAGTTAAAGCAGAATTGTCCTTATCTGACATTTAAGGCCCCGGTTAAAACACTGACATTTTACCCAATATGATCCCACACTTCAAGAGCGAGATGTGTGAATGCCAACTCTCTTTGAGCACTCCCACCCCATCCTTGACATCTGATCTCTGACCTTGCGGTGCTTGAACACAACAATAGAAAAAGGGGCCATTTCCTGTCATGTGATTGAGGCCCAGGCTTTTACTCCAGCTCAAATATACCCCCCTAAAAAGGTGGATCCAAACCAAGGCGAAACGGAATACATTTTGGGAGAACAAAACCCCTTCCTGTATAAAGAGTATGATAGAGAGAGAGAGGCTTGACCTTCTATTCATCGGGCTTTTGAGTTTTAAAGGTAGCGCCGAGGCTGGTTACAAAGGTTTGGGATTGTTTTTTCTGCATTTTCAACAACTCAAATAAAAACAAAATTAAAAGGTGACAGAAGAAGAACTTTGAAAGTAAGCAAGTTCAAATCCCCCAAATAAAAACATTTTCACGATGAAACACATTCCCAAATGAGGATTCCTGAAAACTGTGGATGAGGAGACATGGCAGTGGAGTTAACAGCAAGAGTAAATCCAGTAGGCGCGGCTCCAGGTGAGCTTCCTGAGGGTTAACTTAAGAGAGACTCTTGAATCAGGCCCACAAGCCTGTGATTAACGTTGAATGTCTCCAAGCCCTGCCCGGCACACAGTCGCTATTCGAGCAAGCTTATCCCAAATGCCTCAAACATCACACAGCAACTCGCCCCGAGCCATGGAAATAAGCAGACTTCTACTGCTGTCCCTCCTGGGGCATTATATTTATATTCAGAGTACTGACACCGAATGTGAACGACACGATACAAAACAGCAGAAAAACATGATAATCATGCAACGTAACCTGATAACCACATCCTGATACCATGATTTTTGTCTTATTGTAGTCCGATGACGCGGGGGGAGTTTCAGTGCATTCCCGAAAACCAGCCGCCATTTACCGTAATGCCTTATTTTGGGAAGCCCAGGCTGTCAGGAACAGCCTCCAGTAAAGCAATCAAATGACGCTTTAGAAATAAACGCCGCCTCAGGCCAGCCGATTGGGGGGCGAGGGATGGATCGAGGAAGCCGTGCAGAGCGCGCCAAGTGCCAACCTCATCAAAAATACCTCCTAACCTGTCGCCGCACCGTATTAATGAGCTATTAGGGGTTTGGTGGATAAACAATTTACAGTTCTGCCTTATTTACCGCAAGCTTGCTGGGAAGTGCAGCTGGGCCGGGAGCCGCTTCTCGCCAGGGGGGCCATACATCTGCTGCCACCGCTGCTCCCTCCATCACCAGAGCAGATTTATACAAACCTTTTGTCGTTAGGCTGGCACGGCTATTTATTACTGCCAACGCTCGAAAAACAAGGGAATTGTGCAGCGTGTTGTCTTCACCCCTGTGACTAATTTACAAACTACTTAAGTGGGTTTTAAATCAGAGCGAGCCATGCGAGTACTCGTGACACTGAGCCCCGAGAAAATAAATAAATCTTTTGCTTTTAATCCATCGCAGGACTTCTATATGGTCGAGATGGAACAGCGCACTCTGGACAGCCAATGTTTCTCAATCAATAGCGCCAAACTATTAACCAATGTGCCAGGGAGATGGACAGACTGATTTTCAGGTGCTGGTACAGCTTATGACACACGGCAGCATGTTCTCCTTGGCAAATATTGTAGTGTGAAAGATGAATGGGGCCGTGGGTTGAAGGCAGAGATCCAGGATGTATTTCAACACCGGCACAGAGACATTTTTTGAGTCTGTTATCTTTGGAGTAAGGTTTTGACGGATCTTATACTAATTATTCCTAATCACTTTGTTGCGATATGCGAAACCAGGAGATACTTTCTACCACGGCAGAAGCCCTTGTTGTCAAGAATATCTCCAGAACATAATCAGTGACTTGATTCATATGTAAAGCTGTATGACTGGATTTGATTGTGCTGTGACATTTACCTTTCAACACGTTCAGGTCGATATGTATAACCGACTCCTCAAATGTGCTGAGTGGCTTAAGCTCGGGCTGTGGGGTTTCTCACTCACCAAAGTCGTTGTGTGATGACATCCAGCCAATGGCTTTGAGGGAGACAATGGCCAGCAGGCCAGAGCCCACGAAGGAGCCGATCCCAGAGAAGAAGAAGAAGAGACCCATGATGGCACTCTGCATGGACCTAGGGGCTGCTGAGTAGGCAAACTCCAGACCTGCCGTTAAGAGCAGAAGGTAAAACACAACCTGGCTGAATTATTGCATTAAAAACACCGTTCTGAGCTGCAATTAACACCGTCAGCACGTCGTGGATGCTGTGTTTGAGTAAAATGCTTTTTAAGGACTATCCCATTTGCACACCGGTAAATTTGTAATGTAGTAATGCAACTACAGATTGGATCTATGTGTGTCACTCCCTGAAGAAATACAATCAGCCCGTTATGAATGCACCCTTGTAAAAGAGAGTTGTAGCGTGGAACTATTCCCCCTGCTGTCGATAAACCATGAGGGTCTGCTCTAATGCAACCACAGCTCTTTGGGGAGCGGGGGGCACTGACCAACATAAACATGCATACTTCACCGCACCACTCCACTTACACTGCAGGGGTCTGGCCAGCCAGGACACTGGGGACCTGAGTTATCTACATGGCCCTGCTATAGACTACATGACACCAAAACAGCATTTTTCAATTAGACTTAGATATTTATTTATTTTTTAATGGCGAAGTAACCGTTCGGGCGCTCATGTTAGGAAAAGCGTGACTTAATTTTTTATAAAACATATGGCAAAAATCGAATTGTGCTCCTTCTCGCCCAGAGATCCATCTGGCAACAGGCTGACACTGATAATGTAGCGGCTACAACGTGTTTTTCAACTGGGAGCCCTTAGCCATATCTGCTGGCAGAGATTAGGCTAGGCCAGGGAGCCGTAATTAAATAACTTTTCCTTTTAAGAACTTCCTCGGAGGGGAACAGAGCACAAAATTAATGGGATTCACAGCTTCCTCCGAGATACCTGCAACAGCCGCGATGGAATGGAGGGGAAAAACATTGAAGAAAATAAAAGGAACTGTAAATGTGGCGAAACATAAAGTGACCTTTCCAGAAGTCGGAGGCAAGTTACATTTATTTATAGAAATGTTTAACCTTTCAATAATAACAAACAACTGGTCAATAGTTTAGCCTATAAAACGCATACCAACAAACAGCCCGGCCATCGCAGGGCAACTGTACAAAATTATTAATAATAAACCTCACTGTTTTGTGATCGCTGGAGTATTATAATGTTGTCTCAAGCTCTATCACACTGAACAGACTTATATTCATCGACAGTGGGGGAAATAACAAGCATTTCTTCTTTTTTTCTGTCCAAAATTAGTGGGATATTAAATGTTTTTAGTTTCTTTATCCGGTGGGCTTTATCGCTGGGGCAACTTTTCCTTCCATGAACATATCATTGGGTTTAACATTCTCCAAAGAACAATTCATAATTAAATATCCCTGGGGGAATGTTTTAACCATGGTGTTCATGCTGCCGGCTCCCCAAATCTATTGTCCAGGCAGAATTATGCAGAATTAGGGGGCGGCTGAGGAGAGAATCATGTTCCTACAAGGCTTAGGACGGCAGAAAGGAGCAATAGCAGACACTTTGGGCTCGGGCAGGATTTATTTAAACTGAAGAAGACGACGAAGGGCCAACGTTTCCCGTTTACATGACATGTCTGACAATTCACTCAGCCCGTTCCCCCCGAGGTATGCCCCTTGTGTGAGGGTACGGCATCGAGAAAGGAATGAGTATTCTGAGGTTCCCCACGGCTTTGCCATGTCTGAATCTCTCTTTCATGCAGACCTCATGTTGGCCCTGTGAACCTCTTATTCCATATAACTAACTAACTATTGAACAATCATTACACAGAACAGCATCATCATAACGATTTAAAATGTTTTGCCTTTATACATGTATGTATGTATGTATGTATGTATGTATGTATGTATGTATGTATGTATGTATGTATGTATGTATGTATGTATGTATGTATGTATGTATGTATGTATGTATGTATGTATGTCAACTATAGCACCCATTGCAATCCTGACCATGCCTGGAAGTAGAATAACAGCTACTAACAAATAAACCAAGGTGACAACGGCATAACGTTGTGTAACTAGCAGGATAAGTCAACCCGTAATAGGCCCACGACCGATGCATGACTTCAGAGGAAACACCAGATAAATGGGATAATGACCAGTTAGCTTGCCTTGATTCTCGCAATGTGATCGGCACGTCTAGTCTCTGCGATCACAGGAGGCACACTGCCGCCGCCGCGGCGAATCGCAACAACAACAAGGTCTCTGTTGCCCGTTGATGTGGCTATTGGGACAACGTCAGACTCAGAGACACACATCGCACAGAAACACATAATCTGCTCTTTCATGAACAAGAAGAAAAGGGAAGCTGATGAAGGTTTGTTTTTTGATGTCTGGTTTTGTCACCGCGCTTCGTACATGACACGAAGCGGGCATGGAAACACGCGACATAACATCCCACTATGTTATGCAATGTATGGATCCAACAAGCCCCTATGAAGTTGGTTAAAAGGAGCTTTCCCTGGCATTATAGAGTGCTGATGAGATAGTGTTTTGGCAGCTGAGCATGGTGTAACGTGAGGCTCCTCCTTGTCCTTGCATCAATACAGTAGATGAGGTTTTCTTCCTTCTACAGGTTAACTGAGTAAACGGAGGAGGTTTGACCTCGTTACCTGTATCGTTGCCAGTTCCCTGTGAAATTACGATTTGTTTAAAGTTTTAGCAAATGAGGGGGTACTTTATTTAAATTGATGTCATTGACAAAGTCAGTGGGAGTGTGTTTCATAAGGGTGGCCTGCTTTCTACTTAAAGAAAAGGCTGTCACACACTATGTTTTACCCAAACGTACATTAAAACGCGTCTTGTTGCTTTTGTCTGCAGAATTCATTAATGGGAGTATTACTATAATTAATAGTGAATCGGGATATGTTATTCAAAGCAAAAGTTGAGCAAGTCAACCAACCGCTACGTTCCAACCTCACAGACCTATATTCACAGCAGCTAACATGACCCAACCAGTATACGTTTGGCCATTTGCCATTAAAGATTATTATGATGTATAAAGCTAATTAATAAAATGTGCAGAAAAGTTCTGTATGCTCTATACGTGCAGCCTTTCTACACATTTACGTGGACAGCAGTTAAACCATTGCCCATAAACTACTTTGCTAACACATTTTGGTCATTACCTCTGTAATGGCTGAATTACTTTTGGTTAAAAAGAAGGAAATTCTGATTGAAAATGTAAGCAAAGCGTTTCAAATGGTTTCGAGCTGGTACATGGTTGCTAGAGACCTTCTTTGTTTTCAAAATAAAATCCCATTAAAACAATGTACAGGGACAGAGCGTTGCTTTAGTCTGCAGAACCCATCACTCTGAGTCCGGCAGGTCTTCAACTCTTCACGCAACATGAAGTTCAGGCACTTTGCATGCACAGCGTTTTGTTTGATTCTTCACTGCCACCTAACCAAGTTGTTTTAGGATAAGGTATGATGGTCGAATTAATCGCAAGGATGGATTCTGCTGACAACAGCAAGACCTCAGCTCTATGACAGATTTTAATATATTTTTGGACCACAATAAAAGTATATGGTACCAAAGTTAAGTAATAATAGAGGTTTTGTGCGAGCGGCAGAAGAAACATCGGGCAGTTTTCATTGGTTTACTCGAGATTTTGGCAATAAGAAACCCTCAGATCTCTAGCAAGACTGTCCTTTTAGATGTTCTGAATGTAATAATCACACAATGAAATTACGATGTCTCTTTGTTGAAGCAAAGAGCCAAGGAGAAGGAAACACGAGTACAACAAGGTAGAAAAGGGCTTTTTGCCTTTTGGTAAAGTTTTTACAGGACTGCAGTTAAAAATCACTTGATAATCCTACCCTCCACCCACCAATCAATAAATTTAAAGTTTGAGGTAGAGGGCATCACACAAAATTAGAAACACACATCGAAATTGATAAGGGACTGATTTTAACATGCATCCTGTTTCACATCTGACTATGGCTGTAAGAAGGCTGTGAGAGCTGCACTGCAGCAGTTCAGCCCAGCTGGGAACTACAATGTTCCTTTAAATATAAACACAAGGGGTCAACACACCGTACCTGCAATGCTGGCAAATATTTCGCTGATTCCAATCAGCACATATTGAGGCACCTGCCACCAGATGGGTAAATCTGCAGCGTAGTAGATCACCCCGCCAAGCTCCTGGTCAATGGTGCCGTTCGTCTTCACAATCTCCAGCCGCTTGGTCTCCAGTAAACCTGGGTGAGCAGGGAGAGAGAACAAGGTACACCGTATCACACCGAGCTGAAGGTTAGCAAACAGGCAAAGTAAAGCACAGTGCAAATGAGCACAGACGGAATCGACTGAAGGATGAAAAGCAAAGCAAATAGAGATCTACCGACGGGTGACGGCTACAAAGCAAAGTATGATAATTATATAGGATATATGAGCTGGTATAAGACATTGCGAGGGAGCTCTTGTGAAACTACCTAGTGCCCTTAAGTCCATGACACAGACAAATGGCAGACATAGCCAGAGCTAGCACCTCCACTGACATTCCATTAGGGACTTGGCGTCATGGGTGGCCCACAACTTAATTAAGATCATATCTGCGCACCAGCACAATATGACAGCTAGTAATGGAACGGTTCCGACAGCCCCACAATGAGCAGCGAGCAGTCGTCATCAGCGGCCTCTGCTTCCTAAAAGCTATATTGGATAACCATCATCATGTGACCAACAGCTATTCCCAGATAACTTCCAGAGACAGCCTCCTATCATAACCGCACTTAATGCGCCATCGGAGAGGGGCTTCCAGCCTTGTAATCCAGCTATCCTATAACACCAGCTGTCCATCCTGGATTGGACGGCCCATGGGCTGCCCAGAGCAAAGCTGGCACTTGCCATCAACATGCCCCCGCACTCTCGCTAGCATCCCACATCCGCTGCCTAGTGCAGTGATCCCCGGGTGCTTTGCCTTCACAGAAAAAAAGGAACTACTTTTGGAAAAAAAACAAATAGGGCTAACCAAATTTAAGAAGATTAGCATATATATATTATATATATATATATATATATATATATATATATATATATATATATATATATATACACTTAAAGTTCACTGATCGAACAAGATAAAGACTTGGGTTGAAATGTCATTGCGTCATTGCCCTTGCTGCCTTGTGAAGCAGGAGTCCCGTTGTCCTTGTTCCAAGTGTGGCAGGATGTATGCTGATGGCGTGTACCTAGTCCATATAACTCCAAATAAATAAAAGGGCCACAGAAAATTAGTAATTGACGACAAGGATTTAAATTCAGAAGACGATTAGTGTGGCCGAAGACACGCGGCCAATAGCCGATGGACGTCTCATAAAATGTAGCTTTGAGCTTTTGAACGTTCGGAAATCTATCAGAGATTAAGAACAAATATAGCCCTGGTGTATGAATGCCTGCAGTAAGGGTTGAGTGGGGGAAAAGCACATCTAGTAAGGACCAGCGCGTTGGTATTTGAAGACAAAAGGTCTTATCTTGCGAGAGATGTACGCCAAAGTAGTCCGACTTGAAAGTTACAAAGGCCACGTCTCAGATATATGGTTTAAAACAATTTGATGCTATTTTAGTTTAGAGGTCATCTGGAGACAGCAACATAGTTGCAAAACAAACTTGTTCTCAGAAAAACAACCTGTTTTCCTGCAATTCAGTCTACTTAGATCATTTCAAAGAAAATAATGAAATCTCTCCAATTAATGCGAGGCAAATCCATAAGAAATGCGTTATAAACTCTTCAAATATCATCTTGATATGGAAATATTTCAATTATTTTACTTCCTGGCCATGGGTTTATTTAGTCCTTCCTTTAAGACTACATTATCTTAGTAAAAGATAAGGCAGTGTCAAATGCATTGCTGTTATGTTGACCAAAGTCTTCTCAGTGCCTGTGAACACCAGAACTGTCATAAACCCCTTAGCCCCATGCAATAATGAGACACAAAAATGGCTTTTTGCAATGTTCCGAATTTTCTTTCACCTGCATCCAAGTGGAAAAGCAGGGTGTTCTTTAGCTGTGCCAAATGGGAAAGTAAAGAACTGAAAAGCTTTTGCATGCCTGAAATAAAAATCTATTCCCCCTTTTAACTCATTTTAGTTTTGCCAAAGTACCTGGGCAGACAGCCTTCTGTGAGAACGTATAATGGAGGCTCATTCCATGTTTTTTGATTAAACTTTTCACAACGGTTCAGGGTTCTGAAATGCAGACATGAGGCTTCTGATCATTTTAAACTGGACAAAACACAGAATACATTTTCTAAATGGCAACGCCCCAGCACCTGTTTAGTTCGGTTTGAACAACCGCTCTCTTTTAAACCATACACACCAATTACATTAACATAGCATTGTGTTGTAATAACACAGCTGTAGCCCGCGTGTGTGTGTGTGTGTGTGTGTGTGTGTGTGTGTGTGTGTGTGTGTGTGTGTGTGTGTGTGTGTGTGTGTCGTGTGTTCGTGTGTGTGTGTGTGTGTGTGTGTGTGTGTGTGTCTCAGAGGCATTCATTAAACCCTGATGATGTCTAGCACAGGTTACCAATGGAGCTTCTAGGTCAAAGTCTCTATGTTCAGACTGTACCGGCAGCACCAGAGGGAAATAAGACACTGCATTGAATTACAGGAACAAGGCACATTTGGCCTGACTGAAATCCAATGCTACACTAAGCTACCAATGCTAAGCCAAATTATCATGGACAAACTATTTAATTATTAAGCAGATGCTGATATACAAAGTCAATTCAGACAAAGGTCATTTAGTAACAGGCATAAGCCATCTTGCTCAAGGACGCCTACAGGTAGGTTGTAGATATATATTGGTGTTCGGTGCCCGGTCATTTTCCACTACAAGTCGTTTAGTTGTACATACACCACAATAAGGAGTTCCTTTTGTAATATCCTGTTGTTGACCAAAGTATTATTCTGCATTGGAGCGGGGAGATTGTGAAAAATTATTGCGACCAGCCATACCACTCAAGCCTTTATCACCAGATAATTACACCACAGTGGCTCTGTTGCTGAACCGCCATGGGAGCATTTGCATATTCTGAACATAATCAGCATATTAAAGTTAGGTCATTAAAATAAATGCTATATTAAGCTGTAACAACTGTGTCAATGTGACATTATTTTCATATTAAAAAACAACGTGCAAAACAATGCCTTTTAGTTGCGTCCGTGGGTCCGTTGTAAATGTGGTTGAACTTCACTTACACCGCTCACAATCACCCGGAACGCGTGGACATGTGGTGCAACGTGTCGAAAACACTAATCAGCACACCGTAGTTGACTAAGGAACAAAGTGTCCTCGCTCAAGCAGGGGCGCGTCGGAGGCCGCGAGCAGGGCGGGGGGGGGGGGGGGGGGGTGAGTGGGTACTGGCGGAGGAAAATATAATGTGCATCAGTTCTGAAAAGTGTTACTGATTTGCTTTTTCCCCGCCTCAAGGCTTGTCTCCCTTCAAAATGCTTTAGCCTGAATATATCAATGCAGCGGCACCCACTGACAGGCTGGGAAGAGACTTTATTTCAAAGATAATCCACGGGCTGGAACCGAATTGGACAGAGCACTGCTGTCGGAATGTGGGTGCAGTCAAACAGAACCAAAGTGGAGGAAGCCACAGTCCCCCGTGCGCTCCGTATGGGCGCGGCAAGGGAAGGATATAGGGAAAAAAAGATTAAATAAAACACCTTTGGGTGTTGTTTTTTTGTGTCTGTACGATAAGAGCTCAGCCCAGAGCGGTGTGTTTCTGATTCAGTTACTATCAGTGCATCTCTGAGCAGACAAACGTGCCGACTTCTGAAGGACTCAACTATGCTCGCTCTATCCCTCTCGCCGTATGTCTCTCTCTGTTTCTGTCTCTGTCTTTCACTCTCTGGGTATCTCCGGGTCTCCCATCGCACACCTGCAGCATCAGAATGAAATCTCATCCCGAGACACAGAAAGTTACAAACACCGCCGCTGTAAACCCTGCACACTGCCGTTCCTCCTCCCCTGCTCACCTGGTCTGAAGGGCACTAGAACAAGAAAACAATGGACGTGTTGCTGTGTTTGTCCACCGCCGACGCACACCAGCCATCATAGTTCTTTAAAATGGTGTGCATAATGTTTATTATTTGTATTGATAGTTGGCCGAAAGGGACAGGGAGGGGCCACTCACCCGCCGCGACCGCCGACCACATGACAAAGAACATCCCCACGGCGATCCTCTTGAGGGGGGAGGGCAGCAGGCCCCGGCGCTTCAGGATGGGGTCCACCACTTTGTCCTTAAGGGGGATCAGCAGGAGGATGAGCACTGCATCAAACATCGTCAGCCAGGCCGTGGGGAAGCGGAAGGCCAACTGCACAGGGAATACGGAGTGAGAACACAAGCAGGGGGAAAATGTAGCGCATAAAACACGATTTAATTCAGTGTTCAAGTTCCCCGACCAGTGTGTGTGTGTGTGTGTGTGTGTGTGTGTGTGCTTGAGTGTCATTCAAAGGGGTTTTGCTTATATCTGGCGCCTCCAGGTGGTCAAAAACAGTCAAAGCATTTTCACAAATGTCACAATAAATGCGAAATATAAATTTTCACTAGCAAAATTGCACCTTATATTGTCCTTGTAGTATTATATTTATAAATAGTTAACTTAATGGATTAAAAACATACTGTATTTGAATTAAAACCACAATTTCAATGGTATGCTATTGAATTAACATATGAATGATTTACCCAGAGTAGTGTTCTGCTATTCAGATTGCATTATTGAGGGCTTTTGTTTCCTATTTGCTCAGTGTTACAACTGTCAGTTGACACATCTAATCACGCTTCCCTTTTACCCAGTGGTTAGAGAAAGACCCAGTTCCCCCTGTCAGAATAGATACACAGAAATACGGAAAGCAAACATACAAAACCGCCATTTTGACTCCCTGATGACTGCCCCCCCCACAAACACACACACTAATAGTAAACAACATGTACAGCAAGTTGTTAATAGATTTAATGCAATATAACAAAACGATTCCATGTCTTGGTGTATGTAAACTAAGAGAGGATATTGTATCAGTTGTTTAAATCCACTCCCAGCCAAAGTTTCGTATTTTTTTTAATTGACTATATGCACTTTATTTGTACATTGTCCTTGGGCAAGATGGCTGATGGCCTACCTGCACCTTCATAACATGTATCTGAATTGACTTTAGATAAAAGCCTCTGATAACAACAAATACATCATAGTATGGCATTGGTATCTTAGCGCAACACTGGTTTCGGTCAGGCTAAACGTACCCTGTTCCTGTAACTAAAGGCAGTTTTTACTTTCCTAACGGTACAGTCTGAACATAGAGACTATGACCTAGAAGCTTCATTGGTACCCTGTGTGCGCACACACATCACACACACACACAGACACACGCACACACACACACAGTGGTTCACAGTGTGTTTCACTTCACTATTCAGTGAGGGCTACAGACTTCCTCCAACGCCTCTGATGTGCCTTTTTAAAATAGCAGCAGAGGCCTGCAATACCTGCTAAAACCCACCCTTGATTTAGGAGCAGTTGTACTGACTGACTGTATCGGTCATTCAAAGAGCTGTAAAGTCTCCAGAGAGCTGTGAATTCTCTGAACTGGCGATGTGTGGGTGTTAAATATGCAGGTGCACCTGTGTCGCCAGACAGGGGCGGTCAGGCCTGGGAAAACCCAGCGGATGGAGGGAAATGTCTGCCATGCTGCTAATCTGCCAGGCATTAGTCTGTGGAGGGTAGTTCCTATTTAATCCCCTTGGTCAGTGAGGCCTCCAGCTGTTGACTACCACTGGCTCTAAGTGACCTACTGACTCGTTATCGGCAGGCACGCGTAAACTTGGTCAGAGCACATAGAGGGACGGAGATGGATGGATAGAGTTGACATCCTGAATTTTCATTCAAGATGCTGAAGATCTGATAACATCCGATCGGATTTTGTTACTTCAAGCAATATACAAATGAGTGCATAGAAAATAAGAGACATAAGTTTCGATAGCATCTTATGAAATGCCTCAAAGTGAATGTACTCTATGAAAAACAAAGAAAGGGGCAAGACATTTTACATTTACAATTAGGGCATTTAGCAGACGCTTTTATCCAAAGCAACTTACAATGAGTAAATTTTTCAGAAGAAAGAGAAACAATATATCGCTGTCTGTGCAGTAAGGTGTCAAGCACTAACAATTGTTAGGTTATCACATTCCCTGTATTAAACAAAGCTACAGTAGCTAGAATAAGACAATGCTAAGTACTATTTTTAGATGCAAGGACCTACAACATACAATAATGTTAAGGCAATTGAAGCCTTGACCTCTAATCCATCTTGAACTGGCTCCAGAACACATTTGTGTTCTACACAGTAGCTTGCGATTGTATGACCTGAAGCTGCGTTTTAAAGCTAGGTGTGATGGGGGTGGAGCAGCTGCCCCTGCGGTTACCTGCGGGGAGCCAGAAGTGCTGTTGGAGTCGTAACCGGGGATCCTCAAATGCAGGCTCTGCAGGATGTATGTAGTCTGCATCTGCAGCACAATGAGGAGATTACTGTAGCAGCATGGAGCCAACACTGCCCTCGCCTTGTTAATCAGCCCAATGTCTGAGGCAACAATAGTCACAGCGTTTCAAATTGATACCCAGACATGATGAACATGCAAATGCACACACACACAGACACACATATAGTTATACAACCGCACACACACAAAGACACACGCACACAAATAATTATACAACCGCACACTCACACACACACACACACACACCTTCATACAAAACACACACACAATTAGTTATACAACCGCATTCACAAACACACACAGACACACACACAAATAGTTAAACAACCGCACACTCACAAACACACACACGCATGCACACAAATGCAAACAAACAAAAACACATGCATGTAGAACTTCAGAATACAAACTATCTGCTATTTGGAATGCCAACAAAAAGTTCAATGGCCGCACTACAAGTGAACCGCCAACACTAACAAAACAACAACAAAAAATTAATTTCTGAAGTGTTGGTCTTAATTTGCAATCACGTCCATTGCATGCCAAATGGCATATCACGATGCAAAATATATCCAACACAACAATCATAACAGAGGCATTTACATCAGAAGTATAAGTCTCACCTGGAAGTACACAGTCCAGTATGGAATGAGAGCAAAGAAAACAGGCAGGATCTTCAGCAGGGACTTCAACTCCTCTACCTTCTCCTCTGGGAACTTCCCCCCATAGCTGGCTTTGGCTCCATCCAGCATAGTGGGCTTAGGGCTTCAGTCAAGAAGAATAAAAGGAAAGAGAGTGGGTTCTAAAGCGTCAAGACGAACGGCAGCGAGGAAACCTGGTAAATACAGAATCAACATCGGCTGGGGGTTGATGGGGGGGGGGGGGGGGGGGGGGGGTCTTAATCGGCCTTCTCTATGAAATGCCTTACCCCTAAATTACAGCACTTCTAGAGATACGACAGAAACTTTATTCTAAAGCCAATAATCCCTATCTCGGGAGAAAACGCCTTAATAAGGAATTCTTGAAAGGCTTTGGGATTGACCAACTTAAAATATTCAATGTCAACTTCTTTTTTTTTCTTCCTTTTTTTTCTTTTTTACCGATTGTACTTTTGTTCAAAGACGAATAGCGGGCCCTCGGAATAACTCTTCACTACAGAGGATGATGATGAAGGCCCAGACCAGTGGGGGGAATAGAGAAGTATCCAACAGAGGGATCAAAGGAGACTTTAACATAAAGGTCCACTGTCAACACCTGAGCGGGCTGTTGGATGGGACGGATCCCACAGAAGTCCACCTCAAATATTAAAAACACTGTTGTTGCACTTTTATTGTATAACGACCCTGCGTGTCTCACTTCCAAATCGTTATTTTAAACACTTGGCTCGTTAAGGGTTTTCGAGTTGTATTTCCTTTCTAATCAGTGCTCGTCTTTTCTCGCACATCACTGCAATCGTTTTGTCCCCTGAACAGATAAAGGCCGTGAACC
This sequence comes from Gadus morhua, assembly GCF_902167405.1. Lineage (NCBI taxonomy): Eukaryota > Metazoa > Chordata > Actinopteri > Gadiformes > Gadidae > Gadus > Gadus morhua. The sequence goes on from NC_044053.1 coordinate 20,933,961, forward strand.
CCCCCCCACGGTCTCTCCCTTCCGCCCCTCCTCACCGTAGCAGGCTGGGCTCCTTGGGTATCCTGGAGGAGCAACAGGCGAAGCCCAGGATCTGGAACATCTCTGTGAAGGCGCTGCCGTCCGCGGGCTTGGAGATGAAGACGGTACGGCCCAGCAGGAACACCAGGAAGGAGACGCCGAGGCAGGCGGTGGGGATGATGTAGCCCAGCTTAAAGCTGACGTTCTGCTGGATGTAGGCCACGCCTCCCAGGGAGATGATGGCCCCCAGGTTGATGCACCAGTAGAACCAGTTGAAGAAGCGCCGGGTGGCCTCTGGGCCTCGGTCCTTCACCTACACACACACACACACACAATCACAATATCAAACGACTGATTCTATACAGTAAATGTGCTGTTGCTTGTTTTCACTGCAGTTGTTTTGGTTGTGCAACAGTTGGAATGTAATGCAGTTCCTCCAGTTGATTGTATGCTTGTGTGCAAATGATTGTTCTCGGCCGCTTGGGATAAAATGGTCTACTGAATTACCAACTGTACTGACACTGTACCAACTTTACTGACTGAATTACCAACTGTACTGACATACATTAACGTTGTTAAGACATCACTTGATTATACAAGCAAAACTAGGGCTAATTTGAACTCTCTTACATCACGAGACACATTGTCATCCCTATTTACATATTTGGTTTGCACATTGTATGAGAAAATGTAGTTTGAGTTGAGGATAGTACTAGTCTAACTTTAAACACTTATACCAAAAATACCTTTTAAGATATCCAGGCCTTGTAGTTTAATATTAGATTATAAACCTTTACACATGAAGAAAACATATTCTTTAATGTGCCATAACGAAAATATTTTACATTCTTTAATAATTTGCCCAATTAGCCAACTTGGCAAAAAAGAAGCAAGCAAATTGTAAAGTCCAGTTTGAAGCGACACGCTTCAAACTGGACTTTTTCTTTCCCAGTTTGAAGCGTGTTTGAAGCCACACGCTTCAAACTGGGGAAAGGCAAGGAGATCATTTGTGATGTGCATTTAAAGGATTGGTGAGAAAATGTTCTGCAAATCCATCACTGCACTCAGAATCCAGTCCTTGGTTACTAACAAAGGCATGGCATTGTAAACGTTTCTGTTTTGTAGCTGTTATGCTTAATCTTGTTTATTCACAGGGTGTCAGTGAGCTGTAAAAATATATCCAAAATCGTATCGTCTATGAATTTATCCTGAATCAATCAATGCAAATCTGAATGTGCCTGACGCATTCGTTTTTAAACTTGTAAATTATTTGCTGATAGCTAAAGATTCAAACTCCCAGATACTGTGTTGAACTCCCATGGATAAACCTCGCAATCGTGATGGTTCTTCAAAGTCATCATACCCAGGTTGAAAGGGTGAGACAAAATAACTTCCTGGTTTTGAATGTACATGTATGCATGCAGGCATGATTAACATTTCATCACATGTTGTAAGCTGAAGCATGCATCCATGTGAAAGTTTGAAGAGTGACCAGTGTATGCGAGGGTTTTCAGTGTGAGAATGGAGCTTTACTATCTGAAAGCCTCAAATCAATTTACTCAAAATGACACTATTCAGCAAGGGTATGCATGTCTAACTCCCAATGTCATGGCATCCCAGTATTTTCTGACATATCTGACCAAAAATCTGTTAGACAGCATGCTCTATATTAGAGCTTGGAAAGAATGACACACTGGAACCATTCAGCACATCAGAATGTGGGTGGCCTCTGGTCTGATAAGAATTATTAGAATTATTGGAATCTCAAGACATTTCATACTTTACCTGATCCGCACCAAAAGGGGTGATGTTGGACTTGACCGTACCAACCCCTAACGCGATCAGTATGAGTCCACAGTAGACTGCGGGTTTGCAGTATGGTGTGCGAGCATTGCAGGTCACGTTGTTTGGTGGGGGGAAGCTGGTGTTTAGACATTCAGGTGCTTGTACGATAAATTGCCCCTGATCCCCGCATAGATTCTGCATTGTGTCCTCATCAGAAATAAATGGGAAAAACAACATGCCAAGGAAGTAGAAGACCAAGCTAAGAGCAATGGTACAGAATTTCCCAAGGTATGCATCTGCTAGCCAACCACCGAACGGTGAGATCAGATAGGTGATTCCCATGAACAAAAGTGGTGCCTGGCTCGCCTCGGCGCCATCCCAACGAAACGGGCTGGTGTTGAGGAACAGAACCAGATTGGATGTGATGCCATAGAATGCAATCCTCTCCAGGGACTCGGCCAATAGGATAGCTGCACACGCCAGCCGTCTCCCCTGGAACACTGATGGTGCGGGTGCGTTCACAGTCCCAGAGTTCAACAGCGGGGTCACCTCATCAGCATCCCTGTCGTCTGCCATTCCTCTCGCACGTTCCTCTCTGCTTCCCTCTGAGTTCCGACCTGTATGGAAACATGGGGTAAAGTTTAGAAAAACAACGTTAAAATCGTTTGTTGCCAAAGTTCAAAGGATGTTTACAGCAGTTGTACTGGCTGAAATTGTTCAGCATGTGTACAAATTGTAACTTACCCACATAGGGAACTCCAAACTAGCTTGAGCACAATGCTCAGACTTATAAACAGCAATCATGTGATAACAGCGCAGGGATAACATACCTTTCAATCTTGTTAACACGTCTGCCGATCCCCCGTTAACCGAATAAACTTGTGTACGCCCGTGAGTTTCTTTCTGAAACCCTGGTTCAATACTCAACACTCTGACAGGAGAAAAGTATAAGCAGAATGAAAACACAAGAGTGTCAGAGTCACCGCCAACCACATGACCCGCGCCCCGCGAGCCCACCGTAACGCGCGTGCGCGCAATCCTTGGCAGATCTACAGGATGGTGGATCGGTGCGCATGCGGTTCCAGCCTCTCTGCCAGCTCATCCACCTGCTCTGAACTCTGTACCCGGAAGCAGAAGTCGCCCCCACAAGGAAGTGATACTGTCTTGTTTTGGTTTTTGCTTCTTGGCTTTTGACGTTTCATGTTTTGCTCGCACACATAAGGACGCGACAGGGGCGTGGGGCAAAATAACGGTGGTACTTAAATCGCAACTTCTAATATGCTGTATGAATTCAGTATATGACAGAGCATATACATATGCAGATACCTGTTGTTGCATCATTTAAAGAGGGACTAAAGCAATTTAACTCAAGTGCTTACCGTGGCATGGTGCTAGAGAGAGCAGACATTGCCAGCGAGGTGGGCTGTTGCAGCGCTTGGCATAGTGGGCATATGATATTGCCCTTAAACATGCAATGTGTTTTGTTTTAGGAACTGCAACTGATTTGTCTTTTATATGGTGTGGTATGTAGACCTGGTCGAAAGATCTGCATCAGTGGCGTTATGAAATTACTCTTTCTTGCCTGCCTAAGTCCAAAAACGGGGAACTGCACCACAGCTGAGAGGATAAGGTAATTTACTTTCAGATAAGTGTAGGAAGTATGTAGCCGATACTAGAGTGTGACAACCACAATCCTTTAAGAGTACACGGGGAAACTGACCAACGTGTGGCTACAACCCACCAACAAGTGGCCCTGCACAGATAGGACATCAGGGGAACACAAAAGTACAAGTACAGGTTATTTTGATGTTAATAAACAGATGATACCTGTCTAATTGTCTGCTACTTTAACTAACTTTAGTCATATTGCAAATAATTAATTTGGATTAAAAAAAAAGAACTGGTTTATTGACGTGCCTACTTAACCTATACGTTTACTGATGTCTGTCATCGCAGGGCTCACGTTGAATCTGCAGGCCACACTTGTGTGCTTCGAGATGCATCAGAATTCAAATCTTCTGCTGAGGTGGCCAAGTTGGTCACTCAGAAACCTCCCTTCGATGGTGCACTGGCCATACATCTGTACAAAGCAGGGAGGCTGCTCTTGGGTAATTCAACTCATTCAATCGTGTTCTCTTTCCAAATCACATTTGTGTTAACGTCATTCCTGTAAACAAGGCACTACATCCGTCCCTCTATTTACCTCTCCCGCTGTATGTTGTGCTGACTTTGACACCAGATGTCCCCGTGCCCTTTGGTGTTGTCTTTGGAGGAACAGATATCAATGAGGATGTGAAAGTGGAGCACAAGCTCGTGGTTATGAAGCAGGTGCTGCTGAAAGCCAGGTGACGTACATGCAAATGACCCTCTTCAATGTATATACATCATTGAGAGATTCACCATCACTGCGACACAATGTACAAGGACAACTTATTGTCGTTTATATAGTAGCTGTTATCTGTTAATACAAGGTATACGTAAGTATCTGAAGGCACATTCATATAAATGTGTGTGTATATATCTATATATATATATATATATATATATATATATATATGTGTGTAACTGAATTAAGACAGTGAGGCAAGGAAAAAGACAGATTAATGCCAAATCCACAGCAAATTAGAAATAACAGGAAGTTCTTCTAATGCAAGTCTTCTAATCCAATTGTATTGAACATTAGATGGTTTGGAGGCATTTTGATGAATTGAGAGTACCCCATTATATCCCAGAGACACCATTCAAAATCCCTTTCTAGATTTGGATTATTGTACCAAATATTTAAGGCTCAATCAATCAATCACCCTGGTTAAACAGCTGTGAATTTTATTCCTCATATATTTTGTGCTGAAAGTTGCTTTATATATTTTTCTGCTGTATTTGCCCATTTAAAGGCGGCAAGGAACACATCTATACACCTGTAGGGGGTGGGAGAACAGGGTGGATCACAGTCTCATGACTTTAGAGCATCTGAATTATAGCTCCTCCTGCTGTTACCAGTTCTCATTATCCTTTTATAGATCTCGATCAGGAAATTGCAACTAACAGGCAGACTAACAGACTGCAATCCCATTGCAAAATGCAATATCTTTCTACTAGGCTTGGCTTGAAATGTTTACATATTTGATTTGCTCTGATTGATTTAGTAATGACGTTATTTGCTCTGAGATCAAATACAAGAGAAGTTCATATTTTGTGTTTCCACTTGGAAATGGATCATTAGATCGTAGTAGAACTGGGCATGTGTGATAATTCCTATTTGTTTTCTTGAATCAGGTTTGCTGTCGCCTTCACTGCCAAGATGAAACAAATGGCGTATGTAGTCCTGGTATGCTTCAACTACTAGCACACATACTTGTCATTCTTGTTCTAAGTCAGTGTCATTTTGTTTAGTGGCTAACTAAGCACCTTAGATTTACATAAATAAATAGCAATCAATACTAGTTTGAATCTATTTGGACCTATTTCACGACTTATCATTGTTTGTGTTACCGTAGAGTCAGTGAACAGTGAAAAAAATGTCTTCTTTAAAACATTGTTTGTTTATATACCTATAGTTTATGAGCATGTTGTGTTGGAAATATGGACCCAAACCACTAGACTATCACAAAATACTGCCCCATCACTAAGATAAGATAATAAGGTATTATAACCAACACCACTGTGTTTTTCATTTCTGATTCGATTCCTCTGTCCTCAGCAGGCAGACACAGAGTTCAGGCACTGCCATACTTTTTATTGTGCTGGAAAAAAATACCCATTACAATCCTTCATTGGATTTCCTTATGGAGCAGATCTGACACCTGTGATAACATCCATTCCATTTCCGCCACCTCTTCCATGATCCACTCGCGGTCGCTCCTTCGGCGTTTAGCAATGACTTCCTCCCATAGTTATCTTCGGGGGTTGATCATTATAAAAATGATAGTGGGCCAGGAACGAGTTCACTTTGTCCCTTGGTGACCGATATTATCTATGGCAAAGGAAAATGTGACTAAAAAGGAATTACATTTTGCCTGCGAATAGTACATGTGTTTCTAATACTCTTGACAATACGCTTCCATGGTCTCCCCAGCGTTCCCCGAGCAGCAAGATCTACGTTCAGCCCCAAGGTAAGCCAAGCCCAGCAGTAAACCTGCTGTCCCTTTGCTGTTGCTAAGCCCTTACTTTTCATTGCCAGGCTTGTGTTCGCTCTTTATGGACATAATGACAGTCTGATTGTTTTGTTTTCCTCTTGTTTACATATTATACAACTATTAACACAGAATTATTACTATAATTGCTACAGTTGTTTATGCTTTCTTTCCATGCTAGCTTTTCTGTGACGTTATCTGATGTTTTGTTGTGCAGGCATTAGGACTGAGGCCACGGAGAAATTCTCCTGGGGTGAATTCTTGAAGAGCTCAGGTATGACTACAAAGATATATTTGTGTCCCTTCATTAATCAGAAGCTAATCACCAGCTGCTATCTAAACCTGGATTATTATCATTCTCATGAATATCTAGCTATGTATTGTTATGGGTTTTAGGTCATATTTACATTGACCTCTTAGTAAGACCATCAGGGTTTTCTTGTTTTCTTATTCTTATACTTCCTTGATAACATTCAACTGACACCCTCACTCGGTTACTGAGTCTATTAGCCAGCCAAGTACATGGAATATCCAAACAATGTGCACGCCTTATTTTCAACAGCTTAAAATATTGACGTTCAATTGTCTTCCTCAATGTCTGACTCTCTCACAGTTCAAACGTTGTCGGCGGATTCATAGCAACAGTGTTGGAGTCTGTGTAATTCCAAACTTCATACAATATGGAATATGAAAAGCCTTTTCATGGACCTTCTCGGTATCTCCCCCATAGTTGTTACACAGCAGGGGGCTGTGGTAGTGATGACGATGGGGGAGGGAAGGGAGGCCAGGGGTAGGAGGTCTCCCTTTCAAGAGTCTTGAAGGCCTGAGTTAAAAAAAGAAAAGTCCCCATCGTGTGTGCCATCGTGTGTTTACATTACTGCATAAGTTTAATCAGATTCTGTTTTTTTCATGTATAAAATGTCATACCGTTCTACACACTTTACTCTGCTTTCAAGCATTCATTTGCCACACAGCTTTTCTTAGTGAATAGTATTGAATCGAGTATCGATTTTTTAATCTAGTCTTAACCCCCAAGGATCGAATTGAATCGTGAGATACCGAAAGATTCACACCCTTAGTCTTGTCTACAGTCGTCCTGCTCTTAAATAAATATATGATGAGCATCTCGGCACTGTACTGCATTTCCCCACCCGCACCCCTAACTACACATACACCCACACACACATAGGGTAGATTCTGAGCTGTAAATTGGACCTTGTGGGATAATGTCTATCGCCCGCTGGGGGAGACCCATGCCAGGTGATGAATCTCTGTCCGGCACAGGGCCATTCCTCAACATACCTCTGAATAATCAGTCATACTAATGGCCCCATGTCTATTGTTACACTTTAAATTCAAGTCTCAGTTGCTCTATTTTTGAAAGAAGTGATGAAACCCTGGTTGTGTTTTGTTCATCCTTTTTTCATATCGTTGCGTTGCAGTTTTGAATTTCTCTCAGTAGTTGAATCGAAGAATTTTCTTATGGACAACTATTCTACGAAACGTATGATGCCCGATTCCTACAATAGGAGCATTCGGTTGCACCAAAAGCCTCTGCCTTCCTATCTCTCACGAGAGTCCACTGCATGCAAGTCCATCCTGTTACAAAACGCACGCTTCTCACACTCGATTCCGCCCTTAAGTGCCTCCAACCCGATATGAAAGCAAAGGGACTGGTGGCCCTCCGTGCTCTGGTGCTCCGACCATGCGGAGACACACAGCACATCTTCTCGGCGATAGAAGTGAGCTTTTGTATCTTCTTGTTGCTGTTAAGTACAGCCTAGTGATGAAGTCCCAGAAGCTCAGGCCCCAGCGAGGAGCTCCCTTAGCGGGCGGCACAGTTCAAAGCACCCCGGCTATGGGCTCTGTCGAAGGGCAGGGGTTATGAGAAGGGCACACAAATGCATAGATATTTAGTAATCCTAAACTATACAGATATAATACACAGATACAGATATAATGAAAATATTGCATAAATATCTACCCCTATTAGCTATCTATTACATGTTGCCAAAGTGACCATTACAATTTGTTTGATAATTGAGGACATCTTAGTCAGGGATGCCTACAGGTAGACTGCGGACGTTGGTACTGGAACCCAGAGCCTTCGGCAGGGAATCAAAAAGCCCTAACCACTAGACTATCCTTCACCTATAAGTTAAATCTACCCGTGGTTATCTTCAACAAAGGACATGCATTCACCGAATCTAAATGTGATGTTTTCAATGTTGTCATGTTCTCCTCTGTCTGTGTTGCATTGAAATCCAGCCAGAGCATGTAAACAAACGTATGAACACACCAGCATGCAGCATCTCACTGATACACCAACAGGGGGTCTATACAGATCACAGTGTCCTTCTGAAAATCAAAGCTGAATCCTCAAATATGTGTTTTGAATACTACCCTCTGAACCGCGTTATTTCCCATGCTGTGAAAGATGAATTGTTTTTGTTGCGGTGGCTTTTTGTCTTCTTTGAGCACCCTAGTCTACCGCCTGCTAAGAGAGGTCTTTGCCCTTGTGTGCTTTTTTGACGGGTTAACTATTATTTTCAGACTTGTTCTGAGGTAGTGTCAACATTGTGTTTACCTTTGTCTGTGTGAAAGTCAGTGACTGGATAACTCTGTCAACTATGAGACCCTTTTATTTTGAAAATCCCTCGCTGTGTTTCCCTCCACCTCACTGTCATCCAAAGATACCTTTTAATAGCATTTAAAGAGCCTACCTTATCCACCTGATCTGGACTTATGTGTCAGCAGGGGATTCAGACCAATGCACACTAAGAATGCCACTCTACTGGACTTGCACTGTGCACATGTTATCTAGCGTTAATTCTAAGTATCGGTTTTGATTTCTCTGTTTATCAAAACACATGCCATTGTAGTTGATTACAGGTGCTTCCCCAGCCTAGCAACCTTGCGTGCCTCAAACCTATTTCATTCTATCAGGGTCAAAGTCAAACATCAGGGATCAAAGAGGGATTTAGTCACACAGAGTCCTGTTCTTTTCGTCAGCACAGTGGCCTAGCTTCTTATAGTAACTGTTAACTAATCTCACCGTTTCAAATCCACGGCACAATAGGCACGCAGTGTCAGGAGCACTGCATGAAACATGATCTCATTGCTACCCATCACCTTCGACTGTGTACAAACGCTGCATTTAAAGAAGGTTAAAGAGTCAAGTACACAGCCAAGTTCACACCCAAACTTCAGTCTTCTGCTACTTTTGATTTGAGCAGTCGTTAATGATGTCTGATACCATCCTCTTTATGCCCTGTCCTGGAGGAATTTCATTAAAGTCTAAGTCAGTGCCGGTCACTAACAAGTAGTTCTTAGCTTCCCATCGGGAGGTCTTCCTGCAGTTAACTACCTTTTAATGCCATACTCTAGAATTATGTTGAGCCCGGGTCAATTCAAAGTGCGTTGAAAGACTGGAGGTTCCAGCAGGTCTGATTGGACGAGGGTCCATAGCGGACGATGTCATCACAGCATGGTTAGTTATTGGGGTCAGGTTTCAGCTCCTTTCTGTCACTGCCTGAATGTTCGGGTGTGCCTCCGTGTTTTTTTGCCCCCTTATGGTGAGGAGTGCTGTACCTCTGCCAGTCCCCCCACACTAATCTCCAGAACGAGCATGAAAGGCTTTAATCTTTGAAGAGGGCTGATCTGGTGTTGGCTGGCACGCGGCCAGCTTCCCCGAAACATGTTGATGTTGTTAGCGTGCTATTACAGTCATTTTTAATCTCAGGCTGTTGACTGAGAAAATTGTCGGCCCGGCTGTTTAGGGCCGGCTAGCATGGCAGCATGGCTGATTAGTCTGCAACCTTGCAGTGCTCCTACCAGCCAGCCCGTCCGGTGGGTGTGGGGGCCGCTACTATCAGAATTATGGAGGAACATTAGTCATCGCCGTTGTGTCTTCCGTGTGACCTTGCATGATGTATTGCTTTCATTATGGCCGGTTGTCGTTTGGATGTTCATTATGCGGTTTCTGTGACACCGTGGTACTGTTCTGCCTCCCACTGCCCTCCCCACCCACTTCATTCACAAACGCTCATGCAAACGTGCACGCTCGCAACGTCCACGCTACCATTTCAGGTTTGAGCGGCGCCCGTGCGGAGCAGCATCGCGTCTTCCTGTTGGTCTGTGGACTGAGGAGGGTGAAGGACCCTCTCTACCTGGCGGAGGTGTTCACAGGTACGCCAGGCTGCTCGCTGCACCACAAGCTATCCACTGCATGGAACAATTCTAAGACCCTCCGCAGGAACCGAACGTGAGTCTGTGGAGAGGAGGCCTGATGCGTTTTCCTGGCATCGCTTTAGATCCACTCAAGCCTTAAGTGGATGAGGTAAATCCCAAGATATACAAAGCTGTTTGTGCGGCTTTGCTGCCCCGTCGGGGTGTTGAGTGAGAGTGAAATGGCGACTTGTGGCGCTGCAGGGCCACACGTTATCTGATGAAAAGCACCAAAAAAAACAATGTTCAAATAGCTTTCTGTCCCTGTTTACCCTGCTAGGGACACCGTGGGGCAGTTTAGGTGCAGAGAGCTTTTCTCTGCACCAATTCAATTGAGAACACTATTGGCTTTTCTCTGAATGATTAAGCTTGTACGATGACTTCTTCTGTGAAAACAACAACGAGAGACCTGTCTACATTCTCCTACCAATTTAGTTTTGCAATTCTCAAAACCAGAAAAAACATTGGGCCGTTTGATATTTGAATTCGGGCCTAATTGATTCTTCTTCCTCTGTCGGTTTGCTTCCTTTGTTTCCCAGAATGGCACCGTGAGGATCCTCTCAATGTCCTGGTTATAATCGGACCAGAGGTGAGTGCGAGGTCGGGATAACGTCAGTCTGTTTACATGCACTACGGCCTATTTTAAGCCCACACGGGCGCCCGACAGACCGGCAAAGGAACACACCAGCATCACTGCGCCTTGCCAATTGAATTAAGCAGCCTGGGCATCCCGATAAAAGGGCCCCTCGGACCTGCATCTGTCTTCAATATCGCGCCCTGTCGTCACGGTTTGAGCACTGTGAGGAAGTTACACGCTAACATGCCGTGGGAATACCGACGGTGGCCTCTAATTGGATATATTAGGCAGCGGCATTAACTGTTGAGCTGGAATTATGGTCGACATTGAGCTGGAAGTCTGCTGCACGCTGTGGGGAGGGGAGGGCAGACTGCAGATGAGGGGCAGCGGTCGGTCTGTCTGTCTGCAGGGAGCCGGTCAGACGGCAGCAGGCGGGGGAGCTGTTGGACGGTACAGCACTAAGGAAGGCCCCAGCCATGAGTGACTCGGATAACGCTTTCCCCCATCCTGCTGTTGAACGCAACGGCTCGGCAATGTTGTACATTTAAACATACAAATATGGATGGATTAAAGACCAGTGGATTGAACTGTTGACCTTCCTGGTGGTTCTGCAGAGCGAGGTTATATACTTATCCCCAAACCCTTTTTCAACTTCTGGTTTCTTCCCCCGGTTTGATTGAGTTGTAGGGATTTATTTCCCGACTTAATTTGACTTTCTTCTAAAACTTGCCTTGCTATGACACGAAAGTATCTTAGAGCCTTTTCTCTTCTTCAAACAGCGGTGTCAGACTAAAGGTATGTTCTGTTTCATCTCTCCAACATCTTGATCACGGCCGGCCTGAGACATGCTACGTCCTGCTATCTCCTTTTTAAGATAGCAGCTGCTTTACCCTCCGCTGTGCTTTGTGCCATTGTGATTACAGGCTTCTGTGGAAGCTGAGAAATGTCATATTTTAAGGAATATAATTAATGTTGACATTAACGAACATCTCGCGACCTTAAATCAGAAAGTCTTTGTACTTTCATTGATTATAAAAAGGAAAATATATCCAAGCCCAAATTACTTCATTAATAACGAATGAGAACACTTGACATTTCAAATTGGAAGATGAACATTCCAATAAAAGCAATTTCTTAATAATAATTCATTATAAATTCTAACATCATCCATGGATGGGTGAGGTTTTTACAATGCTGCTGTAAAACCAGAATGACCTAACTGTTGTCCGACTTTGATGCCACCTTTTCTATATAAAACACTAACTTCATCTACTACCACCTACCCACCAATAGACACGGCCTGCCTGCCAGCATCTTTGACCTAAATTGCTCTGCGAGGGCCTTGCTTTCGGCAGGCTAATGCAGGCAAATCCCACATAGCAATTAATCAGCTTGGCCTCCCACCCACCCACCCAGCCTCCCCTGACCCCAATCTCCAAACATGCAAGATTTCCGCCCAATGTTGGGTGGTGATTTGAAAATGATTGAGACGGTGTTTACCCCCTGCTTCTGATTAGGTCGTTGCGGGCCAAGCTTGTGTGCCTAATTAAGGAATTGTTTGACTACTTTCTTTTATTTTGCCTTTGTGTTTTCCGCAGATTGATTCTGCGCTCACAGAGGAGGTGGAGGCCGTTGCTCAAAGGTAAGGCCTCGCTGTTGTTGGTTTGCGCTGCGCACACGGCACCAGACTCTGGATCCGTCGTGCTGATTGGCAAGCCGTTGCTCGCTTGCGAATGACTATTGCATAGATTTATCTACTAGTCCCCCCGTCCCTATTTATCCTGTGTGTCCCTAAACATAAACAAACATAGATTGCATCTGCCATAATGTGAATCAAATTGAAATCTGCTTGAAGATCCTCCTGGTATCTTCTTATTCTGGCAAAGCTGTTTCCTTTGCAGCCTCTGCCCCCCTTCTACTCTCAACTTTGTGGAGACAGGAAGCTGTTCTCTCTGGTCTCAGCTTACAGAGCTTGTACCTGCACTCTGAGTGCATGTCTCACACACACTGCCCCCGAGCCTGTCACCACTGCTCTGCCTCATTCACGCTCCCGTGAGCCTCCCGCGAGGCTCCAGTGATTCAGGCTGTTATGAGCCCCCCGCCCACCCATACCCTACTTCCACGTTTTTGGCAGGCGGGCCGGGGTCTTCCTGGCCCAGGGGAGGAGCCAGCGGGAACTGCATGCGGTGGTGCGGAGGTGCTTCGCCGTGGTCAACAGCTCCATCTCGGAGGGCATGTCGGCGGCCATCTTGGAGGTATACCTGATACCACCACCCCAGTTTATCAGTATCATTTGCAGTGGAGGACGTTATTAATTAGCTAACGATGAATGAATATTTAAAGCTGTTTCAAGTGAGAACCGATGTCTTTCCTCACCTAGTGCATGCTCACGTGCCAGATCCTTCTCTGTCTACTTGGGTGTGTTCAATTTATCCAAATGAAGGGCTTGCCTCCGAACTTTCCCTCCCTCTCAGTGAGTGAACTCATAATCCAGCTAATCTCTTTTAAAACTGTAGATTAGGACAATCCACAGAGGGCTTACACTCTGTTTAAGAAGTTTCACTCAACAGCCTGCTGGGGAGATTGGAACTAAAAGAGACGCATAATTCCCAGAGAGCGAGCCAAGTCACCGCCGGGCTGAGAAGCCTGGCTGCACATCTGCTCGGGCTTAATCAGGCCTCGTTCCCATCAAGGTAGCGCCCCGAAAGTATTTACGAGGAGGTGACTAGCCTTGATTAACTATTCGTCAAGCGCTGAATGAATAGCCTGGGAACAGTAATAGCAGGGCGAGAATTAAAAAATGCTGCCTCTATATTTAATCAATGTCCGATCCACATCAATCCTACACCAATGTTTGGCCCTTTTCTGATGATATGCTGCATAGGGATAGATTTTATCGCCTGCATTCCTTCTAATTTCTTAGCGAGCATCTGACATCATGCAGAATGAGAATTATTCAGATCAGGTTCAGGTCCAATTTCATGCGTGAGCTTAGATCCAACACGTATTTGACCCCTGTCCGTGCGACCGTACGAACCTTCAGAAAGAAATCCGAAGCGAGCATGGACTCCTTCGATGTGAACCTCTGAGCCGCGTGTCTCCCTTCCCCCGGCAGGCCATGCATCTGGAGGTGCCTGTGGTGGCCAGGGACATCCCGGGCAACGCTGCGGTCGTCCAGCACGAGGTCACCGGCCTGCTGTACTCCAGCCCGCAGGTACAGACCTCCAACACATTCACTAAGCCCTGATGAGCTGCGACACAGAGGCCACTGTAAAGCCCAGCAGAGCAGAGCCTACCGACATGAGTCGGACTGCAGAGCAACATGCAGCTACGGAGCACCTTCCTCCCACTGATTCCAAGAGCAGCACTTGCACTAGAAGTTGTCCCAGAAAAAACATTTGTGCTGAAAACTTGAAGCCGCTTTGACAATCTTCTTTAAATTTCCCATCGTTAGGCTGATCTATATGGGCAACATACAACAAAGGGGCTACTGATGTCTCTGCAGTGGGGGTGATTAGATATGAATCAGAGGGCCTTCTGGGACAGACTATAAGGTGTCAGCCCAAAACGCCACACTGATGCAACGCTCGGCAGCGAGCAGGCAAGGGGTACAATGATACGCCCGGGGAGGGGGGAATGGGGGGGGGGGGGGGAGAAACAGATCTTGTTTGGGAGCATAACAACGACCAGGACTCACTTTCTCAGTCTCGACGCCACAGTCGTGACAGAAGAAGATGGGGCGCTCTCTCTGCGGCAGGGGGGTCAATTGAGTGCTCAGAAAGGGGCTGAAGAAAAAGCATTGCTTGGATGAACGTCTCACAGACTCTGGAGTTCAGATCAACAGTGACCTCGGCTGAGAAAGTATGGATGAGCGTTGAGTGAGGCACTCATCTAGTGTTACTTTTCAAACCCCTCCTTGAAAGGACGTTGTCTTATGGAGTGATTTGGCCGGTAGGTCAGCTGCTCTCAACCGTAGAAGAGGCAGAGAGAGCGGCGGGAGTCCAGTGAGGGACGTGGTACACAGAGGGTGGAGTGATTAGACTCACATTGCCTCGTGAGCACGTAACCCGCACTGTAATCCTGTTGCTGAGGATTTACGGGGCTCAGGTCACTCTAGACTAGAGCACTCCATGAGAGAGCCTCTTGCAAACACAGGAGGGCTGCTTGCAATGGCCTTCTGGTCTGGCTGCGGGCGAGGCTTTAAGGGCCTGCTGACTCACCCTGCAGCAGTGAAGGCCGTAGGCAATCTGCAGAGCCCGTGCCATGCTTCATTCCTCGGCTACCTTGGTGGTTTCTCTAAGCTTCCTGGCCCGGAGTGATGCAAAACTTCAGAGGCCCAGAGGGGGGCCTCTCGCTAGATCTTATTTATCACACAGGGGACGGCATCAACATTCACTAGGCCTTTGCTCTATCACCACACACACAGACACACACACACACACACGCACACACACACCCATCTTGATTCCTCACTCCTGCTTCTCAGCTGGTGCGATGGAGGGTTTGTTTACCAGACGCCGTCACTCTGGCGAAGTTTGCCTGCCATCGTGTGCCAACGAGAGATGGCAGCTCTCGGGTTGGACCGCCAAAGACGGTTGGACGGCCGTGCGGCTGGGTTGATGTCCCCGACAGATGTCCCCGCCAATTAAGAGACGTCCCCCCCCCCCTTCACGTTGTTTATATAGCCGTAAATCTTTATAGTCTACTACTATAATCTTTAGTCTCAGTCGCGATGCCATGTGTATGATTGTACATAGGGGTTTTATTCTATATTTATACAGCGAGGAGGAGAGTGGGAGCAGGCGGGGGGGGGGGGGGGGGGCTGGGCTGGGCGAGCGTGAGATGAAAGCCTGTATGCAGCGAAACTGATCTATATCCCTCGCTTTGCCTCCGTCCCTGCCAGGAGTTTGTTTGCCAATCGCAGAGGCTTCTGTCGGACGGGGAGCTGAGGGAGAGGCTGGTGAGGACGGCCAAGCTGTACGTAGAGCAGCAGCACAGCGTGGAGCGGGAGAGGGAGACCTACCACCGCCTGGTCCAGAGCCTGCAGTGAGACCACAACCTTCTCAGGAACCCAGACCCACCAAAACGTATGGAACTCAGAAGGGTTTTTTCGTAATAGCCCACTCAGGATTCACCGAGTGCCTTTCTATGGAAAACATGTTTACGCAAAGTCGATCCAAGACATTAGCTTTAAAAGAAGGATGTTTCACGTTTCTGGTTCCAATAAGCAATGTTATTAAATGTCTGAGAGAATTCAGGAAATATAAAAAATATACAATATGTATCATGTGTCTCTGTAGAGCATATCTCCAACAAAGTCTTAATAATGCTGGTATTTTTAAACCAAAGAGTTGAAGTGGGTGCAATGCAATTATTAATCTTTTGGTCAATCTATTTTGGGTAAAACATTTTATGCCAATAAATCTTTAAACAATATGCATTAAAAGTGAATTTACTCTTCTAAATTGTATGTGTATGGGTAATTCATTTGTTCATGGGATTTCAAATATTCTGATGTTATTTTTTATTGAATAATTAATTCTCCAGTTCTCTAGTTTAAAGTAAGCGTATTGCAAACTTTTTTTACTTTTCCATTTTCAGTACTGCATGTGACGTAAAACTCCATCGCTAGAACACACTTAGACTGAGAATGTCCGACAATACTTCTACCATCCCGGTTTCTATGGCGACTACATCCATTTTTCATGAAGTGCATCTGTTCGGTTGAGTCACACGGCCACACTACAGTCAAAGCCCTGGGTGAAAACACAATTTGGTGTTCAGGGTAGAGGGTCGGGAAGGTGCATGTAATTTATTGTCACAGACGTTGGTTGTGGCTGCAAGCAAACATGAAACAAATGCTCGCAAACGGCAGCCCAAGATGTCTCTGGTCAACCATCACCTGTCCAACAACAACAGGAGCACGTCGGAGATGCACACATTCATGTCCACATTGTGTTTACTGACTGGAGATTTCAATATTACAGTTGTAATGAGATTTGTTATTTACACATTGCCAATTCATTGGCAGTTTCCCCTTTTCAGAGCATTTTAATGTGGGTTTGAAAGATAAGCTCAACGAATATATATATATATATATATATACTATATGTGAGACAGTGAGTAAAGACCGTATGTTAATAACACTGTACTGAAACACGATGTACTTCCAGCAGTCCTTGGAACAATAACTTCACAGAAACAACTAAATTGCTGTGCTATTTGTTGCATAGAAAATAGAGCTAAAGGCAATATTTAAGATAATACATTTTTTAATGTAAAAGAAACCAGACAGGGTTTATACACAGATCAACTCAAATGTACAATGTAAGTTGGAGACCTGGAACGAATAAGACAAAAAAACTCTCATAGACCTCCATTCACATGGGAGATCAGAAAAGTTCCGGATAAGTGGTACATCACATAGTTTAATAACTTTGAAATCCAAACCATTGCTTATTAGGTGCTGTGGTGTCATACCAGCACATCAGTGCAAAACTGTACAGCACAATTGTTCAACATGCAGTGTGGTCATGTGGTGCCTTAAAGCAATGTGCACATAAAAAGTTCCACAAGCCTAGCAGTCCGGAGAGTACAAACACGGGCCCGGTTGACAGTATTCACAATGATAAACAGTGCATTTACAGTGGATAAAGGCCTTGGTAGGTAATGCAATCAGGCCCATGTGCCTTGCGACATCACCATTTTCAACAACAAAGCAAAGGCATTGAGGTGATCAAAGCCGCATTTCCTCCAGGTGCATACGAGAGGTCTGAGGGTCTTTATTGGTCATCACAGCTGGTCCTCAGGCTCTGTGACCGGCCCTTGGGGATGCTGCTTGTCGTGGCTGCTCTCCTTCCCCACCCAGTGGATGCCCTGGTGGCCGTTCTGCTGAGGCGAGTGCTGGCGCTCTAGCGTGGAGAAGGTGGTGAACTGGACCCTCTTCCTCTTGCTGGTGGGCGAGTGCAGGGAATCGCCCCCAAGGTGCTTGCTCCGCATTGGCCCCCCGCACCCAGGCGGAGGGGAGTCTGTGAGCGAGGCAAGGCAGCTGGGCCGTCTGGACAGGGAGGCCGTCTTGTCGGGCCCGATGTCCATCACCGTGGTGGCGGTGTGGTTGTCCTGCTGCAAGGGGCTGCCCGGCACGCTCATCACCAGCTCGGCGTCGGTTCCCAGCCACACCCAGTCGTGCCGGTGGCCCGTGGGCTCCGGGCCGTGGGAGGGTGGCTTCTTGTGCCTGAACTTCACCACGTATGAGACGCAGTTCCCCAGAAACACCAGGATGGCCAAGCAGAAGACCCCCAGCAGGGCATACATGCCGATCTCCAGGTCTGTGAGCGGCCTGTTGACCAGGACCTCCTCCCCGCCTATCTCCACCCCGGGCCCCTGCCCGGGGGCCCCCGCTTGGAGAGTGAAACTGTTGTAGTTGACCAGGTTCCCCGGGGCTTTCACCGTGCTGCCCAGGCCCACGGCCCCCGTGTCCTCGGCCTGGACGTCGGCCTTGCGACCGGGGCTGCTCACCACGCTAACTGGGCTGACAGGACCACCGGGACCCCCGGGGCTCTTTGGTCCGCTGGTCTTCCCCACGCCGCCCAAACTACCGCTGGTGATGATGGTGCGCTCGGCGGGTCTGACGGTGGTCACTTTCTGCTTGGCTCGTTCCTTGCGGCCCGATACTGTGTTGCCGGCGGTTGGGGAGTCCTGGGACGGCGGCTGCCGCTTCCAGTCACTGTTGAGCTCCTCCCCGTCGCTGCCGTAGTCACTGCCTCCGTCCTCACCTCCGTCCCCACCTCCGTCTCCACCGCGGCTGCTGCTGCCGTTGCCGCCGGCGCTGGTGCTCTCCGGCTGAAGGCCTCCGGCCTGGAACTTGACCCTGAGGCTGCCCTTGCCCAAGGCGATGATGCTCTTCCTCTTGGACTTCTGGCAGGCCTCGCAGATTGACATCTCGACCTTGACTAGCAGCCCCTGACCCTCCCCCTCCGCCACCACGACCGGAGGAGAGCCCTGCACCGACGCCACCCCCGCGTTCAGGGAGCTGACGGTCAGCAGGTAGGAGGCGGCGTCGTAGATGTCCAGGGGAGTCTGGGAGCCGTCGCTGAACTGCAGCCAGGTACTGACCAACGCTTCCTGGATCAACACACAGGAGAACAGAGCACTCAGTGAAGAGCAGACACGTTGATCAATGTATATTAATTAGAGCTGTCAAGCGATTAAAATATTTAATCGTGATTAATCGCATTAATGTCATAGTTAACTCTAATTAATCGCGATTAATCACAAATTATTTTTCTAGGCTAAATATCCCTTGATTTTTTTGTCCCATAATTCTTCTCATTTTAATTCTCTTATCAACATGGTGAAGTGCATCGGCTTGCCTTGTGCAAATGATTTTTTATGATAACAACATTGGCATATACACTGATCAAAACAGGACGATACAAAAAAAGAGCCTATAGTGCAATTAAACGACTGCTTTGAACAAATGTCATTTGAACATAGCAGTCAGGCTACTGCTTCTTTGTTTTGAGCCAAAGAAAAAAAAAAAAAAAAAAAGTTTATTTTTATTTTTTTATATAAAATAATTGCGTTAATCGCGCGATAAAAAATTGAACGCCGTTAAATTTGGTTTGCGTTAACGCCGTTAATAACGCGTTTAACTGACAGCTCTAATATTAATGTATGCTTTTCGTTGCACACTTTCATCGGAAGAAATCTTTGCAAAGGGGGATTCAAACCCCTAACCCTGGCAGTTCTAATATCGTGCTTTGCTAGTTGAGCTGGACAGGAACAGCCATCTTGCTGTCTATGTGTTTGGTCATCTTTAGAGCTACTTGTCACTAGTTTGATGTGAGACATGCAGAATAACGGGGGTTGGATGGTACCTGCTTTGGGCTCTGCAGAAGCTCCTGGCTGGTGGTGGTGGCCAGGATGGCTCTGTTGCTCCCCTGACTGAGCTGCAGGGCCATGGACAGACCCGCCACCATCTGGACCCCCAGCTCCGTGAGGCTCACTTTGTCGTCCACCACCGTGATAGTCTGCTTTGCCAGTATTGCGTCTGTGAGCGGAGAAATTACCTGTTTTGGAAATTACCATAATGGAAAAAGTGTCAGGCCTGTGTGTCATTTTAGATCGGGATTTGCAGTCTTGAACACAGTATTTGTGCACAGGTTGAATAAACTGTAACCCACTGAATACGATGCATGTTGAGATTGACCAGCATAAATCCATCTAGGTAACGTAGCTAGTGTATCCTCGCAAACATATAAATATAGTCATCACTTAACGTTGCATCAGTAAGTGTTGCTTACCTGATGAGGCTTCCTGAGCTTCCTAAGCTAACTCCGTACTAACGTTGTTGAAATGGAGATAAATTAACGCTGGTACGGTGCCATTAGAAGGGGTGATATTATGCCGCCAGGTGTGATTAGCCATTACAAGCCAAAAATCTGCCCTTCCCTGCGCCTTAGTGACGTAACAAGTGGGAGTGTCCACCTATATGTATGCTGGATGCTCAGTCTGCCAGCCTGAGCAGTGTACTTTAGTAAATGTTGCTACAGTAAATACATCTTGGTAGACCCTGCTACTTGGTATACTTGTGATGTCACTAAAACAAAGGGCAATGGCAGATAATGGCTAATAACACCCACACCTGGTGGTCTAACCTAGCCCCTTTACACCACCGGCCCGGTGATCCGGGGTTACCTGGACGGAGGTGGTCCCGAGGTCTCGTCCCGACAGCACCCTGCCGGCCTGCAGACGCGCCACGCGGGGGTCCTCCACCTTCAGGAAGTAGCGCACCAGTTGTGTGACGTCCACCTGCCAGTCGGAGCCCAAGAAGTAGGCCTTGGGGTCGCGGGGGTCCTCCTGCTCGGCCGTGAAGTGGGTGAGCACCCGCACCAGGGCGTGCTGGAACTGCAGCATGCAGCCTTTACCCTTCCTGTCCTCCTCCTCGCTGCTCCAGCCGGGCCTGGGGGGGAGAGAGGAGCCTGGAGGTTACTGGGGGGAGAGAGGAACCTATGGGTTACTGGGTGGAGAGGAGCCTGGGGAGGAGAGAGGAGCCTGGGGTTACTGGGGGGAGAGAGGAACCTATGGGTTACTGGGTGGAGAGGAGCCTGGGGAGGAGAGAGGAGCCTGGTGGTTACTGGGAGGAGAGGAGCCTGGAGGTTACTGGGTGGGGAGGAACCTGGGGGCTACTGGGTGGTTGATGCATAGCCAGAAGGATCTGGGTTCAAATACCACATGACCCACATGACCCACGTCTACCTCAAGGCCCCCCCTCCCCCTCTACCAGATCATTAAGGATGTCCAAACAAGAAGCAGTGTCGCTTTGGGTGTACATTTTTGTTGACAGTAGATGACGAATACATTTTATTTTTTTTGTCTAGGAAGTCCAAATGTATTTACTTTTTGTATTACAAAAATTAAAGGTTAAAAAATAGATTATAATAGTATACTGTCGACCTCTCAGGAAAGTAAAACACTCAAACCCCGCAGAGAAATATTGTAGAAGATAATACAATAGAAGCAATCAGGTCACACCGTCCGCAGTGCAGTGTGATGTGTAGCACTCTCATCACTGCACTCAGTCTATTTGCTTGATGGGGCTGTTGTTGTGAGTTATGTAATGGCATTAAAGGCCTAAGCCTCACAGCAATATGATTTTTACCAGAGGAAAATGGGTCTGCATGCAAGAAAATATGAATGGGTGCTGCTTCTAAAATTTTCTGCTTGTGCGAGATTGAAAACCGGGATCAGACCAGGGATGTGTTTGTGTGATTGTGTTTTTGTGAGTGTGTGTGTGTTTGTGTGGGCCTATAAATGTGTGTGTGTGTGTGTCTATAAAGTATTAACGTGTGTGTGTGTGTGTCTATAAATGTATCAATCTGTGTGTCTACTGTCTATATATATGTGGGTTTTGAGTGTATATTTGTGTGCGTGTGTGCGTCTGTGGGGGGGGGGGGAGTCACGTCTTACCGCTTGGACGTGACGATGGGAACCCTCCAGCTCTTGATCTGGCTCAGCTCCGTGTCGGACACCTCCATCTGCAGCGGCAGCCGTGGGATCCACACGTTGAGCTCCAGCTGAGCGCTCAGGAAGCTGTAGCTGAAGTTCACCAGCATCCCCACTTTCCCGCGCATCTCTTTACCGTTCACAAACACGTAGTCGCATCTGTCCGACACCTGGGGGAGGGGGGGGGGATTGATGGAGCGACCACCAGTCAGCAAAAAAAACAACTCTGGTCCCGTTCGGATTCCTCCGAGACAACCCTAGACATTGCAACGCTGTAATTATTCCTGGAAATGTACCTCTCTATAAACAACCTTTATGAAACTCTAAATCAGGATACTGTCAACTCAAGCAATGTCAGTTATCTAACCTAGGACGGAAAACGAAGCAAATATTCAGATACGTCACCGTTTTTGTTAACAAATAGACCAGCAGTTGAGCCATAAATTCCTTTCACAGGGGTTTTGGTCTCCATGACTCACAAAGTAATATCCATTGGTTGTAATAAACAGCCCAAGATAATCACAGACGTGGAGGTTTTTAAAAGAGGCTGCATCGCAGTATTATGTAAATGAAAATACCTCTGCGTTGCCATGCTAGACATCAATCCTTCACATACAAGTGCATTCATTACCCTGTAATTCCAAAGGTAACCTTGGCAAGTTTTCAGCAGCTCTGATCCTGAGTTCTCACTGAGACCCAGAAAGACGCGAGTCATTCT
Source organism: Gadus morhua (assembly GCF_902167405.1). Taxonomy (NCBI): domain Eukaryota; kingdom Metazoa; phylum Chordata; class Actinopteri; order Gadiformes; family Gadidae; genus Gadus; species Gadus morhua. Next base: position 20,956,426 of record NC_044053.1, read on the forward strand.
ACACACTCAGTACCGCCACAGGACGGTCCCCACCGCATCGCTGACAGGGCAGTGAGATTTCACTCCCTGGCCCCTTTGTAAGTGCGCCAGGCAATGTAGAGGAAAATGAATAGTGACTTTGACACAACCAAGGAGGCATGCAAATACCAAATAGATTGGCACTCTTATGCATGTGAGAGTGACCATGATAGGAGCATTTCTCACATGTAGGAAAAAGAGTGACCTCCCATTGTGGTCACTCTTTCAGTGTAGCTTTCAGTCACGTGGTGCAGCGGCCCTAATCCTTGTGTCATCGCTGCTCTGCTCTTCTCAGTTAATATTCATGGTTTCCTGGCCCATATGCAACATGAGGCAGCACTTGTGAACCTTCTCTCTTTCTCTTTTTTTCATCTAATCTTCCGTTGATAGTGAGGTGGTCCAGACTGCTCTTGCCTTGGTTCAGAGAGGACTAATTGAGCTGTTCCGTCTCTGAGACCTTCTGCTCAGCCCCGGCTGAGGTCTCCTAAAACCCTAAGTCAATAAGAGGCTCAGGAGGCTACATGACGGCTGGGCCTGACAACACTAGAATCAAATATCCTTGTTTATTGGGATCAGCGCCGACGGGGCCCAATGAGATGATTGCATCTCTCTCTGTCACCTGTTTTGTTCACTTCCTCCGACCTAGTAGGCCCCAGTACCTCATAACTCACTCTGATTCAAGAAGATAGGCTGAATTGGCTTCCAGATAAATCCACTCCATCCATCAATAGGTGGTCTGACAGTCGTCAGTGGCTCTCACAGAGAGAGAAGATATCAGAATCAAGCTGTTAAGGAGATTAAGAGGACTTTTGTGATTGAGGCGGATACTCAGCCCTGCAAACATACTAAGAGATAATCTTAGAACAATGCATCAAAAGGGACGCAAATGTAATGGTAATGGAGTACTGTGGCCCGTTTTCTGCCCCTGAGCATAATCCCTTGTCCTGCATTGTACATGTTTAACGTCCTATGTGCCTTTGAAACATCCCGCATGTTGGTATCTGTGTGTATCTCTTGCTATGAGACTATTTCTAATCCAAACAGAACTGTAAATTACACGCATCACCAGAGACATCTGCTGTTTGTGTACTCGACTTGCATGCATTGTTGCCGGGCGATGACCACGTTTGTAAGCATATGCAGCCATTACTAGGGGCTGTCTTTGTTTTTTAGTGTTGCTGCTTTGTTGTGATCATTATTCGAGTCACTCTTCTAACCTTGAGTTTACACATCCACACGGCGTGACCTCAACACACCCTGGACTCAGGACTCTCCCTGCAACCTCCAATTCATCAGTAAACAAAAGCCTGCTTATTCCGAGCTGCCCCCGGGTCCGAAGGCTAGCAGGGCGAGGCAGAGACTCACAGGAGGAGATCCAGGGGCCCGGGCGCTGGGTGTGGAGGTCATACCTCGGGAGCTGCTCCTACCCCAGCCCCCTCATCACCAGCGGGGAGGCTGACAGAGGGGTTTGCGCCGGGGCCAGACACATCGCTTGTATTGCCACGCGGACAGAGAACATGAAGGAGGTGGGAGGGTGACTTTGGCACAACTTATTTGCTCTCTCCCTCCAAACTCTTTGGGCCCTCCGCGACAAGGATTGTCTGACTATGAGTCCAAATTGTCAGTTTATGCATCGGTTGAGGGCAGATGCACAGGACATTATTTTATTTGTCCCCACTAAACCTGATTTAAAGGACTAATAACTCATCAAGCACCATTGGACCATAGGTATATTTGCTCATACTCAGCTACTAGGAAGCACAACTGGTGGTAATACCTAGAAGAGACTGGCCAGGAATTGGTGAAGGCTAAATCTGAGAAATGGCTTAGCTTTTAAATGAAGTTGAGCTGTAAGACTTGACACCAGCATCCTGGGAAAAACTCCCTTTGTCCCGATTCCAATTGTACATTTAAGAAGGAAACACTGTGGACGGATGATGTGTGTGGATGATGGCCTGGCCTGGCCTGAGTCAGACTGATTGGACTCTCGGGCTCAGTGAGGCTACACACCTGTTGCACATTGATTGCTCAATGTGCAACCAGTTAAAAAAGCCATCAACACACACACACTCAGAGCGAGATCTCCTGCATGGCAGCACCAGGCCAATTATCATTATTCCAAATTACAATAAACCGTCTGCAACACCAACGCCCTGCGTCCTTTGTCTGGAGGAGCCCAGTAAAGGGCACCTCTGTGAAGGGTGGCGTGTAGCACGGACCAGGCTACAAAAGCTACAAATGACACTCACAATACCATCAGAAGAGGGGAACCTAGAGGGCGTGGTTAATGATGCTGCGGGTGGGACGCAGGGGCGGAGCTCGTACCTTGAGGACGTCTTCATCGGTGGAGCTGCAGTCGGTGAAGTCGGACACGTCGGTGATGACTCCGTCCTCCTCCACCGCCACCGTCCTCACGGGCATCACCACCTTCTTGCCCGTCAGCATGGCCGTGTTCAGGATCTCCGTGTCCTGGCGGGCCAGAAAGCCAACGCTTGAGGGGACGCTCAACAAGAGAACTGACGTTGAGTCTGTGATGCTGCTTATTGATATCGAGGTTCCAAAACCAGCTCTTATCCTAAAAGACAAGCATTGATCATAACAGCAGGATGAGCTGATTCTCCCTATCATTAACTGAGAGAACCAACATGAAGAAACACAACATTATACAGTTTCCCATTCGATATTCGACCTGTATCAATGTACACACACTGCATTAGCAGGACAAATCATTCCATGGAAGCAAATAGTCTTCACACACATAAAAGCCCAGGAGGTGGAAGCATATTGCCGTCTTTGTGCGGATATGGTTCAAAGTAGAGTTCACAATGCCATGTTTTAGTTCACCATGAGTAAAACAGGAGCTCAGGATGTATTCTGCTTATGCCGCGCTTTTAAGATGTTCAGATAAATAGAGCCGCGAATCATCCAATTAAATCCCTACTTCCATCCCGTGAGCCTCTTATCACCGCGGTCATTTGAAATGCTGTGCAATTTCGCTTTCCTGTCACTTTGTTTTCCTTTAACATTTATTGTATGAGGCATCATCTTTTCCTACGCTGTTTTGATGTGGAAAATATTGTTTATCTATTTTGAGACGTTTGTCAGATGCTCTTGACCTTTTCCATGAGGTACAGATCTGAAATAGATATATTGTGTATCATACATCTATTGCATATGTATGTATTTTGTTTATTCACTGCAGAACAAATTCTCTCCCTCTGGGATTAATAAAGTTGTTATTTTATCTCTCGCCTTGATCACATCAGATATAAACAGATTTATTTGATAAACACATTTGCTTTGGTCGTGCTGTCCTGTGGCATTTATCCATGTGAGACCACTGCGTGTGTGTGTGTGTGTGTGTGTGTGTGTGTGTGTGTGTGTGTGTGTGTGTGTGTGTGTGTGTGTGTGTGTGTTTGCACGCACGTATGTGTGTGTGTGTGTGTGTGTGTGTGTGTGTGTGTGTGTGTGTGTGTGTGTGTTTGCACGCACGTATGTGTGTGTGTGTGTGTGTGTGTGTGTGTGTGTGTGTGTGTGTGTGTGTGTGTGTGTGTTTAAGTGCATATGTGTCTGCGCTCATGCATGTCTGTGTGCGTGTGCGCACATGTGTGTGTGTGTGTGGGTGTGTGTGCGTCTTTGTGTCTGTGTGGCTGTGTGTCTGTGTTTGTGTGTGTGTGCGTGTGTATGGGCACTCCTGTGTGCATCGGAGTGTAGTGCACGCCAGCCTGGGCTAATTCTAGGAGTAATCCGTCAAGTGAAATTGAATGAGTCGACTTGCCTCAAAAGTGAGCAAATCAACCAGATGGTGGCCGTGCTCCTCTCTTCTAAAGACATACATATAGAAATGACTGTTTGGTCTAGTCAGTACAGTCAGGCTTGTAATCCCCTTGCTGTAGACCCTCTGATGAGCAGCTTTAGCCCTGGCAGATATTGAACAGGCAAATCTATATATATTAAAAATAGAGTGATCCGTCAGTGCTAATGTCACTCTTGGCCAACCATCAAATGTTCTGATGTTGGCCTTCAGTCCTGAGGTCATCTTTTAATCCAACCACACTGTCATATACCCAAATCAAATCAGAGCAGGGTGTGTGCGCGTGCCTTTCCACATTACAGGAGGCTGTCCTGCCTCATCACGTTAATTCACCGCGACGCACAGCAAAAAAGGTCTGCAACACGTCTCAGGCGGAGGCCTAATTTACATGTGTGCTTCAATAGAAACACAACAAACCACACGTTACCTCTAATGCCATACAGACCACCTCAATGTAACGCAACGCTACTCCATGAAATCCATGTTCAACTGTGTTAGCCCTGCACAGGTCACCACGTTCATGCCTGGCCCCATGATGGATTCACAGGGCTCAGTGGAACGTGGCTGCATGTAAGATGGCAGCTTGATGAAGCGATCCACAGGGCATCGGAGAGAAGCCAGGTTCAATACAACACAAACCCACAAGCCACAAGAGGGAACATGAATACGGGGTCCGTATTTAGTCAGTAATATGCTGGCATGTGGCTCAGGAGGTAGAGCGATAACCGGGAGGTTCCTCGATCCCCGGGTTCCTCCTAGCTGATTGTCGATGTGTCCCTGAGCAAGGCACCTAACCTTAACAGCTCCCGACGAGCTGGCTGTCACCTTGCGTGGTTGACACCACCATCGGTGTGTGCATAAATGGGTGAGTGTTAAGCAATATTGTAAAGGGGTTGCCACTGGTTAGGAAACGTCATATACATGCAGTGTATTTACCATTTAATATCTAGATTACGGACATATTATATATCGGCTTTGTGTGGTAATGAACGATTGAGAGAAGCATGTGGTTTCGATTGGAGGTACATAATAGAGAGTGTTTTACTGGGACCGAGCCACACTGAGGAAACAAAACTTATTTTTAGGACACGTCGGCCAGCGAAATATTTGATTTAATATTACATAATGATCATGGGAAAGTACAGGCAGCAAAGTTACCATGGATACATTCAGTGAGACAATGGGTGAACAAGATTCTTATAGTGAAACGTTTGCATTGTGGGTAGGGAATACACAGGTAAGTGGGAGTGACCATAGTGGAGAATTTAGGATGGCGGGAGCGGCCAATTTAACTGCAATACACTATGGGGAAGTGGACATGTGTGCATGTCTGCAAGCATGGCTGCAAGAAGGTTAAAGGAATCTACCTAACAAGGAAGTAGGTCGATTGGCCTGGCCTTAGTATCAGACATAGTGGCTCCAGTGGGAATGCAAATGTAAACTTTCTTAACCTCTCTCAGTTAGAGAGAGGAAGGGATGCATCTTAAGATACAGGGAGAATGTATACAGTTCCTTTTAATGTGAATAGTAATTATATAAACAAGGTTAATATAATTGTTATATGATTGTATATGATAGTTATGATTGATATTTCCACGACACACACATAACGCATCAGCTAGCTGCCAGTCAGCAGAACAAGGTGACCCTCACTGCCCGGGAAGGAAGGCATCTACTGAAATAACACGACAATCCAAACAGACCCATTCAGACTTCTGTTCACACACACACACACACACTTACAAACTAGACACTACAAAAAAATAAAATAAAATGCGTCACAACAAAGTGCACAACACTACTCCGATTGTACGTTGGCTCACCATGACAAGGGGAGCCAGCCCCACAAAGTCCCTCTGGGTGGTGTAGATCCTCATGGCTCCCTCCGTCTTGGCACCCTGGTCCTGGGACCTCTGGGGGAGCTCCAGCTTCCAGATGATCACCTGGCTGTCCAGTGGACTGCTGAGCTCCTCCACCTCAAAGTCCATCTGGAGCACCTCCAGGAGACTGCTGTCCAGCCTGCTTAAGGGGCACACGCACACACGTGAACAAACACACGATCACACACACACACACACACACACACACACACACACACACACACACACACACACACACACACACACACACGCGCACACACACACACACACACAGACACAAAACACACAATCACACACACGCAAACACAGACACGCAAACACCATGATAGTTGGACTGCATTGAGGTAGTGTGATGCTGCGCTGTAGTTTTAATGTTGCAAGCCTTTCTCTCACACATACACACACACACACACACACACACACACACACAAATAAACGCACCCCCACAAACACACACACACACACACACACACACACACACACACACACACACACACACACACACACACACACACACACACACACACACACACACACACACACAAACACACACAAATATCACAGAAGCTCGTCTGAATTTTGGCTGCACTGTTGGACAAGCAAAACGCTAACCCTGATCAGCAAATCATTTTAGTTTGATTCAGTTATTTAATTATATTATTCAATTTATTTGTACATGCACAACACTATTATACACTATCTTGCTAACCAATCAGGGCATCTGTAAACAACAAACCAACCAAAAGTCGGACAAACAAACAATCAAACAGTGGTAAACAACTGGGCAGAAACACGACCTTGTTGACATATTTAGCGTTCCTTTCAACATGCCGTTGTTGTCAAAGCTAATAGAGAACTGGGGGGGGGGGGGGCTTTATCAAAGCACTGCCCCCCGATAGGCTGATTATTTCGCACCAGTGTCATTTAATTCTGTCTGACCGCGTTATGTTCGAGTGGAGATAATGACTTTGTTGGGCGTGACCAAGAAGGTGAGACTGGCTGTGAATACCAAATGAATGAGGACCAGGGCAGAGCGGTGTGATCATGTGTGAGAGCAGTAGGGCCGAGCTCTTCGAGTGGCCAACGACGTGCGTCGCGACCTAGGTCGCATTGGTCGCGACGTAGGTCGCATTGGTCGCTGTGTTGGTCGCTCGTCTGGCTGCCGTTTTCTCGTCTGGCTCGGTCGCTCAAAGTCTATGGGCGGTCCTTAACAGTCAATTTGCATGTTATTAACGGGTTTTTTGCGACAGTTGAAGTACCAGAAAGCCATGCTCTCTGGCGAAAACTACCTACAGCTCTTTATTGCTAATATTGTTTTAATATTTTTATATTGAAGTACAGTTTAAAATGATGAAATCGTTGGTCTATCAGTATCAATAAAATACATAAGTTGTAATTTGGGGCGTATTCAAATAATTTATTTATTTGTATTTTATATCTTATATAGCCTATATATTTGTTTTGTTAAATGTCATTGAGCCTAATAAGGTATATTATGCACAAAGTTCTTCGTTATAGAGCGATATTCCTCTTTAATATAAGAGGAATAGTTTGAAATCAATGCCACAGTGGCGCAAGCTGTGGTACAAGTGGTAGTGACGCTAAGTTATTGATCCTGAAGGCCGGTGTTCTATTCTCTCCACGGACTGATTCATTTTTGCTCTTTTAGTCAAACTTATTGACGCAATCGGCCTCTTTCATTTAACATTTTTGTATGATTTAGTACGATGGTATGGTATGATAATTATATGACGGGCTGCGACGCTGGCTGGTATCGGCTGGCTAGCTGCGACGACAGGCCAGCCGCGCTGGCTGCCACTGTCCGCGCTGGCTGCCACTGGCCGCGCTGGCTGCCACTGTCCGCGCTGGCTGCCACTTGCCGGCCGCGCTGGCTGCCACTTGCCGGCCGCGCTGGCTGCCACTTGCCGGCCGCGCTGGCTGCCACTGGCTCTGGCAGGCTGACCGACTAGGTCGCGACCATAAAAGCGTCGCGACCCTTTTGGCGGCAAATAGGTCGCAACCAACCAGAGGTATGGCTGAATGAGCGACCTGTGGCAGCCAGCCATTGTCACCATGGCTGCTACCACAACCAAAAGCCTATGTTATCAGTTAACATCTCATTGAACAGAATAAATATGGGCTACGTGCGTCAGTGTAATAAAAACGTACATGCAATAATATATAGCCTAGCTTAGATATTGATAGACCAATATGCCTTTTTATAATATAAAAATAAATAGGCCTTTTGGTCTGTCCATCTATAATTAATTTTAAATTAACTTTGTAATACAGTGATGCGTATGAATTTGTATTGATTATATTGTATAGCCTTTTCTTTTTTAAATGTCAAAGACTAATAAAATATCCTATGAAGCAAATTATAGTGTAATATAGTTCTATAAAAAGTGTAACGTGTCTATCATAGAAGTCACAGTGGTGTACCTGTTGATAAGTGTAACGATGTTCATCATGTTGGCCACAGTGGTGTATGGTAGCGATGCTAGGTTAGTAATCAAGGGGATGTGGGTATGAATTTGTTCACAGTCAGATAGATTTTTGCTCTTTTAGTCAAGCTTATTGACGCAATCGGCCTCTTTCATTTTAACATTTTAGCAGGATTTAGTACAATGTTATGATAATTATACGACGTAATGACGGGCTGCGACGCTGGCTGGGTCGGTTGGCTGGCTGCGACGACAGGCCAGCCGCTGGCTGCCGCTGGCAACTGCCGCTGGTCGCTGGCACTAGCTCTGGCAGGCTGACCGACCAGGTCGCGACCATAAAAGCGTCGCGACCCTTTTGGCGTCAAATAGGTCGCAACCAACCAGAGGTATGGCTGAATGAGCGACCTGTGGCAGCCAGCCATAGCCAGCGTCAATAAGTTTGACTAAAAGAGCAAACATCTATCTGATTGTGAATAAATTCGAACCAACGAACGCTTGAATACTAACCTAGCATCGCTACCACTTACACCACTGTGGCTAACAAGCGAAGCATCGTTACACTTATAATCAATAAGTGTAACTGTGGCTTTTATGATAGACACGTTACACTTTTTATAGAACTATATTACACTATAATTTGCTTCATGGGATATTTCATTAGTCTTTGACATTTAAAAAAGAAAAGGCTATAGGCTACAATATAATCAATACAAATTCATACGCATCACTGTATTACAAAGTTAATTTAAAATTAATTATAGATGGATAGACCAAAAGGCCTATTTATTTTTATATTATAAAAAGGCATATTGGTCTATCAATATCTAAGCTATATATTATTGCATGTACGTTTTTATTACACTGACGCACGTAGCCTATATTTATTCTGTTCAATGAGATGTTAACTGATAACATAGGCTTTTGGTTGTGGTAGCAGCCATGGTGACAATGGCTGGCTGCCACAGGTCGCTCAATCAGCCATACCTCTGGTTGGTTGCGACCTATTTGCCGCCAAAAGGGTCGCGACGCTTTTATGGTCGCGACCTAGTCGGTCAGCCTGCCAGAGCCAGTGGCAGCCAGCGCGGCCAGTGGCAGCCAGCGCGGCCAGTGGCAGCCAGCGCGGCCAGTGGCAGCCAGCGCGGCCAGTGGCAGCCAGCGCGGCCAGTGGCAGCCAGCGCGGCAGGCCTGTCGTCGCAGCTAGCCAGCCGATACCAGCCAGGCGTTGCTGCCCGTCATTACGTCGTATGATTATCATACCATCGTACTAAATCATACAAAAATGTTAAATGAAAGAGACCGATTACGATTACGAGTTTGAGTAAAATGGCAAATCTATACCTGATCGTGATGGGTATCGAACAGCCATTACGTTGATTACCAACCTAGGGCCACAACCACTTGTACCACTTAATTATAACTAATATATCACTCTATAACGAAGTGCTTTGTGCATAATATACCTTATTAGGCTTAATGACATTTAACAAAACAAATATATAGGCTATATATAAGATATAAAATTCATTATTTGACTGATAGACTGATAGACGAACGATTTCATCATTTTAAACTGTACTTCAATATAGAAATATTAAAACAATATTAGCAATAAAGAGCTGTAGTAGCTTTCGCCCTTTCTGGTACTTCAACTGTCGCAAAAAACCCGTTAATAACATGCAAATTAACTGATTAAGGACCGCCCATAGACTTTGAGCGACCGAGCCAGCCAGCGACCAAAACGGCAGCCAGACGAGAAAACGGCAGCCAGACGTGCGACCAACACAGCGACCAAAGCGACCTACGTCGCGACCAATGCGACCTACGTCGCGACCAATGCGACCTAGGTCGCGACGCACGTCGTTGGCCACTCAGAGAGCTCGGCCCTGCTCTGTGAGAGGGCTGATTCATTAGGTGGGGCGATCTAGCCGGACTCATGCACAATCCTGCCCTGTCCACCACGGCCAGGGCAGCACTCAGAGTTAGCCTTGATCTGTGAACTTCCTTTCATCAACACAAGCAGGTGCTTCGGTATGTGACCTCGCACCGGTTCTTAGTATGACCATCCAATGAGAGTGTGCGTACTGGAAAAACACTACTGTTGTTCTGTTGTGGCCAACTGTATCATTTCCCAAGCCTAATTTCCCGAGTAAAGACACACTAATCTTAATCCAGCGATGGCTCATCCACGTATCTATCTATTGTTTGAGGGGGTGTGTCCGCATCGGTTGAAATAAGAGAATGCGTCAGGTTATGAAAAAATCGCACACTAGTTTTGAGTGGGATAGGTTATGACAACGGTACTGTCACCGATTTCCAACTCCGTGGAATTAGTAGTTGGGTAGAGAAGGTCCGCAGCCATGCAGAACAATGATATCACTCCCCAGTCAGGATGACGCATCAATCTCTGAGATGAAACCCAATACCCTCTGAAATGTTGTGGCACACGTTTTTTTCTCTGTATGTTTTGAAAGTTGAACAGCATTCGGATAAAACAAACATGCTCATATCCAGATGATTGACAACGCCATAGCAGAATTTCTGAGACTGCATGCCGCCGGGAAACCAGAAAGTGTGAGGGAATGAGTTACGTTGAATGTTAATCTGCTGTCGGATTCGTAAGACTATGCTCTCGTTAAATTTTTACCAGGAGCTGGACTGCATGACATGTTAACCGATGTTTTGAAAAAACATTCCTCATTATCTCAAGATACATGGTAAAATATGTGCTCCTTCAATTTACCCAAAGGAGCACTGTGTGGTTGTGTATGTTTATGTGTGTGTGTGTGTGTGTGTGTGTGTGTGTGTGTGTGTGTGTGTGTGTGTGTGTGTGTGTGTGTGTGTGTGTGTGTGTGTGTGTGTGTGTGTGTGTGTGTGTGTGTGTGTGTGTGTGTGTGTGTGTGTCTATACATATGCGTGGGTGCGTATGTATATGCGTGCTTGTGTGTGTGTTTGTGTGCGCTATATTTTATGAGTGCCTTGGGTCCGTGTAGCAATAGCTACACAGCTTCATGTACTGAATATATTAAATCGACCAACCCATTTTTCACTACACGATTCTATATTTCAACACCAATAAATACCACTTTTAAGTTTCTGTCCAGTCACATTTTAGACAAAGTCCATTTAAATGTAATGTTTTCCTTGATAAGGATGTTTTTGCCATCTCAAGGAGCAGCAGTCTGTCTCAGGGGAGTGCTGGGGGCAAGTAGTCTGTAGCCCACTGTAAAGACTGTTTAGTAAACTGTATTGAGATTGAGTATGAAGTGAACTGTATTGAGTATTTAATTAACTATCTAGTTGAGTATGAAATGAACTGTATTGAGTAGTTAACTATCTTAATTATGAAGTAAACTATATTGAGTATTAAGTCAACTGTATTGAATCTGAAGTCAACTATATTGAGTATGAAGTAAACAATACTGAGTATGAAGACAGGAGAATAATATGGAAACTGTAGCCTAAATTGTAATGAGAATGTAGGTATTATGTAGAACTGTAAATATGAACGTCACTTACCTATACATCGTGTTTGTCTTCAGCTTCAATCTCAACAATGTGATAAACCGTGCTGTTCTCATTCCAATGCAAGACGGAATTGAATAATTAGAGAATCGTTCCATATTGACAACGTAACGGTTCAACTGTCAAAACAAGACATGTTTGTTTCCCCTAAGCACGCCCTTATCCCTTAGATAAGGCATTAACACAGATATTCACTTTAAGTCTGTATCTGTGAGATGATTGGGGGAGTTCCATCACCACCAAAGCCCTCTGTCGATTTCAGAAGACGAATTGACTGCAGGAACCTGTCTAAGCCGTGCTGAACATTCTCATGAAGTGGCTCCTTTAAAGGCTCATGGTGGCGGAGGATAAAGCAGCTTCAATGTTTACAAGCACATCACGGTTGGTCCCCACAGACACAGAAGTGTAGAAAGGGAGTAGGAAATCTGCAAAGTGGAGTGAGGACCGAAAGACTTGGCAGGGGCTCTGTGTGTCCCAACGTTTTGAGAGGATTACCAAAGCCAACTCTGAATGGGAAAAATATGTTTAAGTTGAGATAAACAATGTCCTAATCCATGAGGGGTGGGGGGCTGGGGGCAGTGTTACCACTCAATGGGGACGCATGTTAATAATGTCGACACAGGAATGCCACTGACTCAGTTTGCTGTTGAGTGTCGTTGTGAGTGCAGAGACATCCACCATCAAACAGAAATCCATTCCGCATTGGGAATGTGCCTAATGTTAACTCATAGATTCAGAAATGCATCCCTTAGGACCAAGTGGGTGTTCCCTTGAATCAATGCTGCAATTCACACATCAATGCCGCAATAAACTGTAATCATTTTGTGATTCGTCATCATTAATGACTTCAACCAGTTCCTCCATTCTCATCTAAACACAATATGAGTACCTGAAAGCCTTTTCAACTTCCTAGATTGTAAAGTAGCCTTTGTCTATTCAAGTAGAGAGTGGTGTATGGAAGTAAATCTGGGCCATCGGATTTTGATTCATGAGCCATTGAATTCACACACTGAATATTTATGCATTGAAATGAAGTATCTGGATTTTTTGCCTCCCAATATAACTCTTTAACATTTTCAGCCAATAATTGTCACCTTTATTATTCAATCAAATAAAATTCAAAATGAAATTTTAGACATTAAAAAATTCAACTAAAATATTTTCATGCCAAAGTCACCTGCAAAATGCAATGCATGAAATTTAGTGTTAAAATCCGGGGACCCAAGGAAGAGCAATCCATCCTAGATGCTAGATCGCGGTCAAGCATGGAGAGCGGGAATAGCGTCACTCGCTGGTTCTTTTTTTCTTGATACAAACGTTAATTCTAAACAGGATTTTACATAGTAGCCTATAATAGGAAATGCTCAAAGGTAAATCAACTTCATTAAACATTGACTGTAGCTTTTTATGGGGAGAGAAGCAACGGTGGTGGACCTTACGAAACGCCCTATCCATTGTATCGGTCTGTAAAATGCTAATCAAATAAAATAAAATGGGTTTATGTGTTTAATGCACACACTCTTTTTTTTTTTTTACTGCAGTATGAAATAAACAATGAACTAATGCCTGTATGTGAAGTGTGTGTGTGTGTGTGTGTGTGTGTGTGTGTGTGTGTGTGTGTGTGTGTGTGTGTGTGTGTGAGTGTGTGTGTGTGTGTGTGTGTGTGTGTGTGTGTGTGTGTGTGTGTGTGTGTGCGTGCGTGCGTGCTTGCGTGCGTGCGTGCGTGCGTGCGTGCGTGCGTGCGTGCGTGCGTGCGTGCGTGCGTGCGTGCGTGCGTGCGTGTGTGTGTGTGTGATTGCAGTGACTTGGCTAGATTGACATGCAGTGTAAGGGTAATTGTGGTGGGTTAAGGAGCCCAATTGATTAAGGCACCAATTTGGGGCGATCCAAGCTCCCTTTGCCTACATTTTTGTCTGATGCTGGGGCAATCTGAAGCCCGCTGCCCACAGTGGAAGCCTGGAAGGAGAGCGCAGAGCCGACAGTATTGTGCAACTCAAGCGGCAGCAGCTTGTAGCACCAGTGGCGCTTCTTCCCGAGCGTGCCTCGCCCGACAGCAAACTGCTTTTAATTTGTCATCCTCATATCTGTATCATGTCACTCGATGCGAAATAGTGTTGGCTCTGCACGCTCGTTGCGCTCTTGTTATGCCACAACAGAGGCATATCAACCTTTTTGCTCCAGCCACTTCACGTGCGCCACTGCGCCCGGTGTCACAAAACGAATTCCCCCAATCAAAGTGATAGATGACGATATAAACGTTAAGTTTTAAGAACGTCCATGTTTCCGCATGTGAACGACTTCATGCCTGTCTACTCTTCAAAGTCGTGCATGTTGCAGACAGCGCCCCCTGGGGTCACACTTTTCGGTGGGTCGCAGAATTCTGTTTAGGCCCCGTTTACACGAGGACGCTTGCGGGTAAAAACGACAAAATATTTTATCGGAAGAACCTTTTGTTTAGACGGTGACGGCGTTTTTGGGGCATGAAAATGCATAAATCTGAAACCACCCTCCAGAGTGGAAAAGTTGAATATGCTCCGCCGTAGCGTTTCCGTCTCCACTGCCCAGACGCAAAACACTGCTCAGATCTGCTCACGTCGCGTACGCGTTTACGTCACATACATGTGCCAGTACAAGGAAATAAACAAACATGTCAGATTATTTCCATGCATCGGACCTTCAAGCTGCTCTGGCAGCTCTAACAAGCGTACAGGAGTATTTCCACGAAATGTACAGGATATGTACAGATAGTTACTGAACAGAGAAGGATCTTTTGGTTTTTGCGGCACGGGGAAGAGAAGAAGGAAGATTCTACGCATGCGCTCAGACATGGCGGTGTTGTGTGATAGTGTATCACAGCACCACCTAGCCGCCGGGCATGCATACCCAATTGAATTCCACACACTTTTGCGTCACCGTATGCACGCAGATTTCCTCCCGAAAACGCTCGTCTAAACGCGGAATAAAAAGTGAAGACGCGACGCCACTTTTGCGTCTTCTGTTCATCGTGTAAACGTAGCCTAACACACTCTCCTTGCTCGTACACAATCTAGTATCTAGGATTGATTGCTCTTCCTTGGGTCCCTCAATGTTAACGCTGAATTTCACATATTGAATTTTGGAGCTGACTTTGGCCTGTTGAATTTGGGCATGGTGAAAATATTTTAGGAGAATTTTTTGAAGAAATAAAGCTGAAAATTATTTGTTCTGAATTTTAAGAGTTAAATTCAGAGGCAAAAAATCCACGGACGTTATTTCAATGCATAAATATTCTGTGCAAAGAATTCAATGGCTTTTTATTTTCAAAATCCGAAGCCACAGATTTACTTCCATGGTGTTGCATCACCAACAATCAGCATTAGCAGTACTTGTCTTTGGAGTAAGCCCTTTATCAGGGCTGAATCTCAATGGTTTGTGCTCTGAGTGTAAGTTACATAACTGAGTGATATTCATTTGCAATCAGAAATCCCTAATTTTGTTCCTGTTAATTACTTTGTATTAATGTTTGTCTGACATCGGACAAAAACCTTACTGTAAAATAACTGATCTCAGTCTATTTCACAAAATAAGTTATAATATGAAACCATACTAACGCGTTGAATATATATGCTAACGGTAGAGTAGTCATACTGATGTCATGAGTCTGAACATTACCTTTTCCCGGGTATGGGAGCTGTCCTCTGACACACCACGTTGATGGTCCCATCCGTCCCCGTATCCAGCGTCATGTCCCACAGCAGGGTGTTGGTGGGAGTCGCTGTGCGAAAGGTTACCCCTTTCTTTACAGTGGCTCTGGGAAAGGTAAAAGAAGATGGGAGAGAAAGGTCAAAGACAAGGTAGACGAGAATTATTCTACCGTAACTCCGGAGAGAGCTTCAGAACATACCGACAATCATTAGTTTGGCACATCGGCTATTCATTATTACGGATATATTCTGTTGTGTTATATAACAGAGTTGATATACGAATTCCAGTGAATTGGTGTGTATTAATCCGTTCATCTATTTATCCATTGCACTTATATACTCTCTTCTTCTTAAAGATGTCCCATTTGTTGCCAAAAACATCACAGATTTACTTTGAAGCAGGGTTACATCCATCACGTTCTTTCGAACAAGACTACTGTTGGACTTCAAAACTACAAACACTTTTCTTCACCCGGACTCCAGCACTGAAGCATAACAACAGAAGGTTGTCTGCTTGGATCTCGGTCGCCCCTTCTACATGCTATACACACACAGTGACAGGGCGTAACTTTGAAACCTTGCCCATAAACACTGTGGCTGTAAAACCGCGTAGAGCGCGTTACGATTCTCTCAGGAAAGAGTAATCAACCTCAGAGGCGTCTCATCAATCTGCTTCTGAGTGCATCTTCAGCTTGGCAAGGAGTAGCGGTTGGCCAGGACTCTCAAAGTCAGCCGTGAATCCCTGTGCGCGCCATCAGTCAGACTAAAGAGCAACAATTAGAGAGAGAAGAACGATGCGTTCAAACACATTAACATCTAATTGAAGTATAATCACGTGTTCGTGTCTGTCTATCGGTGTGTCCCTGTGTGTGTGTGTTTATACGTCTGTGTGTGTGTGTGTGTGTGTCTGTGTGTGTGTGTGTGTGTGTGTGTGTGTGTGTGTGTGTGTGTGTGTGTGTGTGTGTGTGTGTGTGTGTGTGTGTGTGTGTGTGTGTGTGTGTGTGTGTGTGTGTGTGTGTCTTGTCTTTGGCAGTCTAGGCCATGTGCATAGGCTGGTGTTCAGTGGACTTAACATCAGTGGACTAAGTAAAAGAAGGGCCAGACAGCTAGCTAAGTACTGCTCAATATCAGCTGTTATAGGGAGCATGTTCATCTGGAAAAGGAGATGTTTCCTGTACCCTTAATGTTCCCATAACAAGATGTTTGTTGGTCAAATAGTTGTTGGATAATTCATCACATTTGGTTCCTAAAATGATAATAACTTGTAATGTGGAATCAAATAAAGTACATCAAATGTGTGTGCGTGTGCGTGTGCGTGTGCGTGTGTGTGTGTGTGTGTGTGTGTGTGTGTGTGTGTGTGTGTGTGTGTGTGTGTGTGTGTGTGTGTGTGTGTGTGTGTGTGTGTGTGTGTGTGTGCGCATGCATGCCCATGTGTGTGTGTTTTCCTGCATTCTCGGTGTGTGGACCATTGATCAAAGGACACATAGAGCATAGAGAGAGCACATTCAGCGAGGCGCGTTCAGCAAACCGGGATCTGTCTTTCTTTCTTTCTTTCTTTCTTTCTTTCTTTCTTTCTTTCTTTCAGTCCATCAGTCCCTCTTTGTTTATTTATTTAATTACATTGAAAACTCCTTTCTTTATTGTGAACGCTTCACATCGTCAATATGCCAGTGTATGCACACATCAACATCCTGTAATGCTGCTCGTGCTCATCACCACAGCATTTATTACCGTATTTTTACTTGCTAGATTAAAAAAGTCTAAGCAATTGTTTTTTTTAGCTGCCACATGGTCAAATCTATCTGCCATGGTGCAGGCGTTCCTTGGATCCTGGTGGCCAGGCTTTAGAGTGTAGCATGTTAGACACTTGATTCGGGGCTTGAAGTGCAACAGGAGAGAGACATACGTACATTTTTTGCGTCTCCTATAAAGGTCTTCTATTTATGATGCGAGTTCTGTGTGATTCCAGGGAAGGATGGGGTTCATCGGCTATGGCGTAGGGTTGTTATGCTTAAACCCTGCCTGCGTGCATTCGCAGGAGACACATACACGGGGAAGGGAGAGAGTGGCATTTCAGTGGGGTTCAGTGTCTTTTTTAGAAGTCCCTTTGAAATGAATTTGTAGAATACATGTATTTATTTCTGCTTTGTTTTCATGTTTCTGCGGGTTTTAAACACCGGGAACGTGGTCGATGTTGATGTTGATGGTGTTTTTGGGTTGAACCAGCCACACACAAACACACGCACACACACACACACACACACACACACACACACACACACACACAAATAAAGTAACTCACATATGCCCAGACCCACTCACTGACACACACACACACACACACAAACACTGAGCCAGAGTACATGAAGAGGAGCCGTGCGCAGTGGGGGCGCCATCTTTCATCTGAGGGATGAAGCTATGTGAGTAGGGATAAAAGATGGAGCCATGGGCGACTCAGACGCCGCAGAAGCAACATCTGATAGGTCAGCACTCGAAATAAGGCAGTAATACAGTAATAACCTGCTACATGAATACAGTTACTGCAGTTTTTAAAATACAGTCATTGGATTCATTGTTTAGCCCAAACACAGCAACTATAACAACGATATAGATATATATTTATATATGTTTTCAGCCTTCAACAAGTGAAAATTATAATTATTTCTATATTCCATATGTAAATAAATAAAAGTTTCTATCCGAAATCCCAGATATTATAACATCATAAGATCAATAACACATTGAATTATCACCCAGTTGTTCCAAGTGGATCTTCTTGCCAGCTCATATCCTCCCATGGACTGAAAATCTAAAGGACTCAACCATTGATTATAATTTTTCAGGTTTCATGCATTTCAACTTTTACATTCCATCAGTGTCTCTAACTGCAGAGATTACAGAAGGACTGCAGGATTGGAATTATCAGAAAATTGGACTTTAATCCTGTGCAGCCATGGATGTAAGGGTGGTGACATGTCATGTATCTTGAACTGCGGGCCAATCCCCCGGGCGCTAAGCTAGTAATGGCTGCAGAACGACTTGGCCTGCATTGAGAAAACACCGCAAAGTGCACACAGAGATCAGCGTGGCCAGCCTGTAGTTCAGATCCCCCGGATAATCTCCAAGTTTACCAGCACCTTTCCCCCCCGAAGAAGAAGAAGAAGAAGAAGAAGAAGAAGAAGAAGAAGAAGAAGAAGAAGAAGAAGAAGAAGAGGAAGAAGAAGAAGAAGAAGAAGAAGAAAGCCCGCCCTGAAGGCACTGTTCCAAGAAACAAAGGATTTACTTTCCCTGTTCGGCTTCTAAACTGTGGATGGAGAGAAGCAGAGACCATGTCTGCGGTTAGGAGGCACGGGGGAGGCTGGGCCAGGGAGCCTGCTACTTGAGCTCCAACAGGCCAGGGAAGACGGATGCCCAGGGAGACTGAAGCTGACAGAGTGTGAGAGAACCAGCTCTTGGCTGCCGAGCGCGCCATCCATCTCACCTCCGAGCAGGTGAGGCATGAGTGGCAGCAGGGTTTTTCATATTTTACATACTCCTTAACATACTCCCCTCAGTCCCTGGCGAGCACACGCTCAGCAGGAGAACACTCACGAGACATGCCAAAAGACTATCACACGCACATACATGCATGTGCGCACACACCAACACTGACGTGATGTCGCAGGTGCATGTGTTATGTAAAGACACACACAAATGCATTGACCTCTGGCATCCTTCCATGCAGACATAAACTCCCTTTGCAAACTAGGACACACATGGCCTCTCCACCTCTGTCACACACGATCAACCCAGCCCCTTGGCCCATGTCTTATGCAAGTCGTGCTGTTTGCTCTTTCTCTCCAAGTGTCTTCTGTAGTCTTTCTCTTGACTTTTTTTCTTGTTTTGTTGCGCAGTTATTTCTCTCTAAAGGCTCAATTTCGAGGCTCCAAAGGAAAACACAGGAACAAACTGGGCGGTGGAGCCTGGTAGAAGGATCAGACTGCCCCAGTGTCGACCAGCAGACAAGCCGGCCGCAACAGTAATGGTGACCTGTGAAGTACGACCCAGACTCACCGCCTCATTAAGGGCGGCTTGGGGAAAACAGATGGATGATGGCTGGATGAGTTACAGATGGAGGGATGGATGCTAGATGGAGGGATGGTGTTTTTAATCACGCCTCCTAGCGGATTTGTTTTCCGTTCTTTTTTCCTCCACACATCGCCTCAGGGCCGCTGGGCCCCTGTTGCACCCCGATGCAATCAGAAACAGATGCAATGGTTAATTATGCAAGCAAATGTCCGTCGTTTAGCACGTAGCTGATCGTTGGTGATCAGCTACGTGCTTGTCATCGGTAAGTTCGGTGGAGCCGGTGGGGCCTTGAAGGCATTGGGCTGCCAAGTGGGAGGAGTCAGAGCACGCAAACCAATGATGAATAATAAGGCGTGCATAATAATACATGCATGCATTTAATATGATAAAGCTGGGCGGGCACTGAGTGATACAGGATAACGTTTTAATCACGAAAACCTTGAGGTTAACAAGCTAGCATGAAACCTGTATGCTCTTTGGAGTTCATAACTGGTTCATATATTAACAACATAATGAATAAATCAATAAAAAACCCGAGCTGACGAGGTGCTCGCCGTGCCCCTCCCGCTGAGAGACGAGCACAGGCGGAATGAGACGGAACTAATTGACCTTCACGTTAACGGTGCGTGCACTCGACCTTTATCAAAGCGTCACAGAGGATGAGGGATGACTTCCAGCGCCAGACAGGTGTGGATTCATCTCCTCCCCACCCCATGACCCCGTCACACATGGACACACGCACCCGACCCCAACACGTACCGACACACACACACATGACCCCAACACACACAGGGACACACACACAACCCCAACAAATACAGACACACAACCAGGACCCAAACCCACACAGACACAGACGCACACACACACGACCCAAACACACACCCACACACACACACACACACCCCAAACACACACAGACATCAAACACACCCCAACAGACACAGACACACACACTCACGACCCCTACACAAACACACAAACACAAGACCCCAACACACACAGACAAACACACACACACACGACCCCAACACACACAGACACACACACACACGACCCCAACACACACAGACACACACACACACGACCCCAACACACACAGACACACACACACACACGACCTCAACACACACAGACACACACACACGACCCCTACACACGCACACACACACAGACAACCCCAACACACACACACACACACACACACACACACAAACCCAACACACATGTTCACACACACACAGGAACCCAACGCACACAGACACACACCCACACACACACACACACACAAGACCCCAACACACGCAGACATATACACACAACCCCAACACACATGTTCACACACACACGACCCAGCCTCTGACTCACTCACTACTCCCGGTAGCGGGTCGACCAGGCTGACGAGGGGGTATTTCAGCGTAACTAAATGGGCCGTTCAGACAGTGATGAAGCACACAGACAGCTGTTACGGAGACCACTCACGGGGCCTGCTAATGACCTAACAAGCAGCAGGGGGGCGGGGTGCTGGGGGTGGGACGGTGCTAATGGCCTTACGGGGACTGAGGGCTGAGGTGGTGGTGGTGCGGCTGGTGGTGGTGGTGGTGGAAGCAAATGCACAGCAGTAAATTCATTATTTCCTGTGTACTGGTGGTAGCCACTGAGCCGTCTGTTCTATTGTTGGTGATTTGTACAAGGACAGGTCTCAACCACTGCCTGCCTGGTGCTGTGTGGCACTGAATTGACCAACTGTTGATTGGAGTAGACAGTAGGAGAGGAGAGGAGAGGCGCAGGAAGGAGGGGAGAAAAGAAGAGAAAAGAAGAGGCGCGGAGAGAAGAGAGGATAGGAGTGGAGGGCAGAGTAGCAGGGAGGAGAGGATGGAAGAGTATAGGAGAGGAGAGGAGAAGAGGAGAGAAGGGGAGGAGCGGAGAGGAGAGGAGCATGGAGTAGTGGAGAGGAGTGGAGAAGAGAGGAGCCGATAGGAGAGGAGAGGAGAGGAGAGCAAAAGAGAAGAGAGGAGGAGAGGAGGGAAGGAGAGGAGAGGAGCAGGGAGAAGAGGAGAATAGAGGAAAGGAGAGGATAAGAGGGGAGAGGAAAGGAGTGGTGTTCTGTGTTTACTTGGAAACAACCGGGAACTGAGTTTAAAAGGACAGTATGGGTTTAAGAGATCAGTGTGTATAAAAAACACAAGAGGGGAACGGCAGGAGTTCATTTTCTGCATCAGAGCTTAGTCAGGGAAGAAACAAGGACACAAGAATAAGGGAAATAGAGCGGCATCTTCTCTTGTCATTTTGATTAAACAAGCCTCCACTGCAGAGCAGCCCTGCGATGCTCACAGATGACTAAGACAGCAAAAGCAAAGCAAATAATGTCCGATAACCTCTGAGTCAAAGCCTTCGTAAAAGAGATAATAAAGATCCCAGAGATCGTAATGGGATGCCAAAACGCTTTAGCACAGTAATGAATCCATGCTACCGGGTGAATGACATTCTCATGGTCAACTAGAAAGTCCATAAAACAAATCTATGCCTCTGAGCAAGCTAGCCTTCATTTCTTTGGGACTACGTTGACTGGATTTGACTGTGATCTGTTGAAATGTGATTTTATTTTAAGTCCTGCTTAATAATAATCACATGAGGTTTAATGTAGTGAGCGGCCATAAAACCATCCGTAATACAATGAAGTGGGTGCGATATGTAGGTCAGTACAGTGCTCAGGTGGTAATCTCTCTGCCTCACCAGCATGATGTGAATGACATTCATTCATTCAACTGGAGAGCAGCACTGATAATACGATTAAAACTAAATCAATAAATTCCAATCCAAACATGATATTTCAGAAGAATTTGGGATTCGCAATACACAACATGCTCGATGTTTACAATATATGTTACTCTTTATCCCAGATTTGGAAAATTGGGGTACTAAAATCTGAGTAATAATTATAATAATTATATTATTATATTTTCCATGAATTACATTTCTCTTACTCCATCTGACTTGGTCTATTAGGAACACATTTTTCCAGGAGAAATAAGGAAAGGGGACTCACACCGCTGTTAAAAAGCCTCCATGGGATTCTACGAGATATCATGAACAAAAATGTATTTAAATATATCCTGAATCGTACCAATTCGATTTGTTTGGTTAAAGAACAGCCATTCCTCCTTCACCTCGTAATCGGGAAATCGAAAAAACTTACCGGAGAGTGAAGTTGAGAAGCTGGGCCGAGGAGACCATGAGGATGTAGAAGGTGGCGATGTCCGTTTTCTTCAGCGGTTTGGACGCGGTGCGTATGACGATGGCGTTCCCCAGCTTGAGGCGCGACAGCGTGGCCATTCCCTTGGGCACCTGCAGCAGCCTCAAGCTGCCGATCCTCTGCATGGGCGTGACCGGTAGCACCCTGGCCTGCCGCTGCTGCCCCCCCGGGCCCCCCCGGCGCCCCACCTCCGGGGAGCTGCAGCTCCCGCCGGCGCTGGGCCAGGCCTGGTAGTACAGCTCCACGGGGTTCCCCGAGGACGGGTCCTGCCTCTCGCTGCTGCTGCTGCTGCTCTCCCCTCCCGCGGCGGCGAACCAGCTGGGCAGAGGCACCAGCTCCGCCATGCAGGTCCCCTTTTCGCCCCCCAGGGTGCAGGAGCCCCTCACCTCCTGGGTCTGCCAGAAGGCGTACACCGTCACGCAGGGCAGCTCCTCCATCGCCTCCGCCGGCCGGCCGCCCCACTCCCGCCCCGCCACGTAGAACAGCACCCGCACCTTGGGCTTGGAGGAGAACACCCTGGGGGTCAGCACGAAGGACTGGATCTTCCAGTTGTAGGTGAGGGCCCCCGGGGCGTTGAAGAGCGGCACGCCCTGCAGGAGGTCCCGGGGGACGGGCTGCTGGGCCGACAGCGGGCCGTAGCTGGCGTTGACCACTGGCTGGCCACTGGCCCGCAGCACCACGAAGGGCTGTGTGTGGGTCCCCATGCTGGAGTTCCTCATGAAGTCCTGGCCCGCCTCCTTGAGGAGGAAGTACTCTGCGTCCAACAGCTCATAGTCGACGGGCAGGTAGACGGGGAGAGGCACCGAGCTCTTAGCGCTGTCACTCACGTCCCCTCTCTCCGAGTCTGGAGGACGAAGACAAGAAAAGCGTGTTAGGGATATCGAGGGAAGGCTTCCTTTAAAGTTACGAATTAGGATATAAGGAAAGTCTCCTCAGATCTAAACAAACTAAATTAAGTTGAAAGTTAAAAGGACCATTGGGGAACGAGCCTTGTGCATAGTTATTACGCTCAAAATCATCTAACCCTCCAATTTAATAAGAAAAATCCCCATAGTGGGTCCATGAGGGAAGTCATATGAATTACAATTCGAAAGGATTTGGGACATTGTAGTCTCTAAACCAGCGGATAACAAATGGACGCAGAGGGATATCATGGCAGCAATATTAAAGCAGCCAACCCAATATGGGGGTCACAGTGATTGCTTTTGTAATTATGTGCTTGTTGGTAATGTACCTTGTTTATAAGCGATACACAACTCAAATGATTCAAAGGCATTAGCGAACCCAACCAGCTTCAGGTCATAGCTACTGAAAAGGGCAAAGGAGAGCATGCATCATGTGTACCGACCGGCCCTAACCCGGGATGAGAAAAAAACAGCAACCACACACCCTCAGCGGTCTGATCTGCTAAGCTCTAGGGTGGAGGAATGGGTGGGGCTGGGGGAGGAGGTGGATGGGCGGGTGGGAGTCGAGGAGGCGTGTTGGAGCGGTTGGGGCAGGGGGAGGAGTGGAGGAATGGGGGAGCAGATGGGGTTCAGATGGGGGAGGAGGTGGAGGACCGGGTGGGGGAGGAGGTGGAGGAGGGGGTGGGGTAGGGGTTGCAACTCTATATGATCCATTGGGGCCTGAGGTTAGAGCTGTGTGTGTCCTTATTAAGCATCCATTTAATAGATTACACAGATGATTATTATTAGAGCTGGGGACCAGCTACATCATGCAATTACCTTACTGGGTGAACACAAAGGATGATAACCCTAATGTGTTTACTGTAGAGGTTATATTGAAATGGATGGGGCGAAACACAGGTCTCGAACGCAGAGTGAGAAAGGGGGCTGAACAGAAAAATACAGGCTTTTAGCTGCAGTGTGAATCCGAGCAAGTGATCCGTTGCATCAGCCTCTCACTGTGATTTCAGCACGGCTGACGGAAGATGAACAAAGTTCTTTGAGATCGGCATCAGAATTCAGATGTGCATATGTACGATGTGTGAGGGTCCTCGAGACAGCGGCCACAACAACACACTTTTTTACCCGCCAAACGCAGCTCGACGAGTGAACCTGGCAACATGCAGCCTGTCCACGATCTTTCGAGAGATCTCGATAAACAGTTTTCGCACTCCATATATAAACACGGACGTCACGCCTGGTGGCGTTGCACATATATTTGTGTCACCCTTCATGTTCCTTCACCTCCAGGAGGCGGGCGCGCTGCTGGGAGCCGGGCTGGGTGGCTGACACAGCATACAGAACGTGTCACCGTCTCGTCAACACGCCCGGCCTCAGGATAACATGTTTTCCTGCCGGCTGATCCTGTCTGCACACAGGTTAACTTCGGGTCTGTAGGCGATAGGGCGGGGGTAGCAGGGAGAACGTGGTTGATCTCACTTAGCCCCCCAGTGGTCATGGTGACAGATGGGGACGGTGGTTAAATCCAGGGCCTGGCAGCGGCTGCAGGGTGTCAACACTGGCCAGGGTGGTAGAATCCCCCAATGCTCTGCCCCAGAGCTGCACCGGTAGCCACTAACGCTAGACAGTGGCTTTAGTATAGCCAGCCCCATAGTGTGGCATGCCCTATATTGCTTCCACTGTCTCTTGAATGTGAGGAGAAAACTGAAGCTCATCTGGCAAATAAAGAGAGCAAATTCAGCAGCCCCAGCTGTGCCAAACTCCAGAATGACTTAAAGGAGAGCTTCAACTTGTTTTATGAAGGGCCTAGCTTAGAAAGAAGGACTCCCATGCAGACTGGCCAACAAACAGCCTGTGGCCAAAAGCTTCTGGGTTCTGCTGTCCCCCTTTCTGGCATCTCATTTTAAAGACTAACATACAGATTGCGCTTCGTGTTTTCATAGCGTTGGGTAGTTACTTTTAAATTTAACACATTTTTTACGTTAGCAAGTAGTATGTTCGTAAGTGTTGCCAACTGAGGTAAGTAACACGTTAGACTACTTTGTCTCTAAACCAAAACTGAAAGCCCCTTTGCGATTCTTTGCTTATGTTGGCTGCATCGTCCAGAGCCCTTCACACCCTGTAGGCTGCTGGTTTACAAAACAGACTGCCAAAGTATACTGTGACAGAAACCAAGATCTCTCCAAGAAGTAAAAAAATAAGATAGGTTAGGCTAGCAAATACGTTTTTATCCTACTAAGATTGATGAGCTGCGATTGTTATGAGATAGGTAGCATACCAGTGAAGCGTATATATTTCGGGCCGTACCCTACTGTGGTCTAAAGAGCATCATGTTAGCTGAGCTACATATGCAGCTAGCCTCCAAGATGTAGGAGAGAAAGGGAGCCAGTGCCAATGTAAACAATGTAAACTAAACTTAATGATGTATTAATTGAATTGCGAAAATAACAGGTAATCTGTGTACTCAGGTGATACTACATCAAGTATCCAAAATACTTTAAGGGCGAAATAAAAGGGCAGAACAGCCACACAGGGCAACGCAGAATCCCTGTGCCACACATAAAAGTATATGGCACATACAAGTATATGGAATCAACAAAATGTGCTTCCAGGTGGATTGAAATTCGCCTTCTCTGTCCGTTTCCAAATCAAAAAGGCTTATGAGCGAAGATGATATCTCACTACTATTATTGAAATGTGTGTTTGCAAAAAGTGGTGTCACCAATCTATGCAACATCCATTAGCCATTAGCTGGCCCAAACCATGTTATTAAAAACATTAACAAAATATTCTTCGCTCTCTAGAGCCTATAGACTAGGCCATAGTCTATATAGGCTCTAGAGTCAGAGTATAGTGTCAATGACATCAAACTTTATTGAAAGAGGTTGGAGGTATTTTAAGCATTGCACACAAATACAAATATATCTTATTAAAGGTTTTGAATATGTAGTAGGCCTATGTGTAAAATAATTGTTTCTCACAAACACATGGTCTTGGTCTGGTTGTGATCTTTCCACTTGATTAATCACCCAAATTAACAAACTGTTTGAGTGCACCCTTGTAAGACTGTGGGATTCTATTGTAGGCTACTTTTTTTTCCCACAACTGATTTCAATTTAATATGCGCTCCTTTAACCTTCATCATGCATGCAATTAATCTTCAAATTATTAAATTGCCAAGCACAAACCCAGAGCAACCACCATGAATCGTAATGTGCAGTAATGACTGATACCATATGTGCAAACAGCTTGTTGAAGTAGGCTTTAAATAGCACCGCAGAAATTGACAAACGTCCTACATTTAATCAGCTGTTTGGTTCGTAAACTGGCTTGTATGTGACGTGTACGTTTTTCAAACCCCTTCCCATGCTGCTAGCAAATGAAAACAGAGAGCTTCTGCAAGTGTTTCCACTGACACAAACTTAAGATGACATTTTGGTGTTTCGTAAATGCCATGGCAATAAACGAGTTTAGCCTCCAGCCTATTGTTGGCTTTAGTAGTCATGTTCAGAGCAGTATGTATATATAAGGGCTAGTTACTTAATACAATAGCAATCCAACGCAACACAGCGCGCGCGAGAGAGAGAGAGAGAGAGAGAGAGAGAGAGAGAGAGAGAGAGAGAGAGAGAGAGAGAGAGAGAGAGAGAGAGAGAGAGAGAGAGAGAGAGAGAGAGAGAGAGAGACACACACACACACACACACACACGCACACACACACACACACGCACACACACACACACACACACACACACACACACACACACACACACACACACACACACACACACACACACACACACACACACACACACCCGCAGCGATTGGTTTAGATCTCAATGCCAATGAGACCATCAAAGCTTCTTTAAAAATACGTTTTATCACGATTTTCCTATTTTATGAACCAACCTAAAATCAGCCAGCCGTCATTCCCTTAAAACGGTCAATTGTGCCTTCCTAAGTCATAAAGGCCCTCGTTGAGTTTGTTATTTTCCACGTTTAAAGGTTAGTTCACACGTGTGAATGTGCCTTAAGTCTGCATGCCTGCTACTGTATTAAAGCGTCCTTTTGCATTTAACTATTATTTTAAAAGAAGCATCTGTATAGTTATTGATATTGAAAGCAACATGATACAGTACAGTGCACTCGATCGTTACGCACAACATACATTCAAATCATGCAATCAAGTAAACTATATGTCCTGCTATGTGTTCATGATCAATATGTCATTAGTTAATATCACTTGCTGCTGTCAACGATCGATGATGATAAATTATTCCTAATTTATTATTTTCACTCACAGTCGAGGAGCATGCACATTTTATTACAAGTTGAAATCTCACTCTCACACACACATACATACACACACACACACATACAAACACACACACACACACACACACACACACACACACACACACACACACACACACACACACACACACACACACACACACACACACACACACACACACACACACACACACACACACACACACACACACACACACACACACAATCACTTCATTTTAATTTCAATAAAAAATAGACAAGCCGAAATAACAACGTTATTGTCACATACCTTGCGCGATAACGGCAATACATGTTGCAAATAAAATGTTTATGATCTTCCAGGTCGGACAGCAAAGACTCATTTTGGCACGTGGTTCAGTATCCTACAGGCAGGATCCCCTGTCCGGGGTTGTGTCTATAGGCAGGACGTCCCCTCTACCCGGTAGGTTCTAAAGGCAGGGTTCCCTCTCGCGGGTGGGTCTGAGTCACTGGCTTGTGGTTCAGTATCCTACAGGCTGGCCCCCTCTCCCGGGTTAGTCCCCTCTCCCGGGTCGGGTCTACAGGCAGCGCCCCTCTCCCGGGTTGGATCTCGGCAGCGCTCCCTTTCCCGGGTTGGGTCTAAAGCCAGCTCTCCCTCTCCCGGGTTTGGTCTACACGCAGGTCCCCCTCTCCCGGGTCTGGGTCACTGGTGCGTGCTGGAAGTCCAGTCCTCCATGGCTGATCTGCTCTCAGCACTAAACGACACCTGTGTGAGTTCAACCTGCCGCTCGGTCCGCCCGGTCCTCACGAGCACAGACCATTGGTGTCAATCGATGGTTGGAGTATCAGATGCGTAAAAGTTGTGCGTAAAAGCGTTTTTGTAATACGATCGAGCGTTAATTGAAATATGGGGATCGCTCGCGACCAAGTTTGTGCGCAAAAAACTTATATTTTACGATGTAAATAACAAAAGCGTTCTGAAATGATTCCAAAATGTGAGCAAAAGCTATAGCGCGTACATCGCAGCACCCGTGGTGCGGTGTTTCCAGACGTCAGCGAACGCCGTCGCCAGGTCCCCGCGGTGTCGAGCGACTGTCAGCAGATCACTGACTGGCTCCGGTGCGCAGTCCTCAGGGCGCTCAGCTCGTCAACTGTCACTCCGAATCCGGTCACCAAGCTGCGGGGATGACTTAACCCCGAGTCCCTTACACAAGCAACGGGCTCACTGGTCAACGATAGACTATAGTTCGTCTTTAATCATTGTTATTAACATGAAGTGTGTTTTTTTATTTAAAATAAATTAATATTAATGAATGTCTACTTTATGCATGTGACTGAATGTGATCAGCATCAGGTCCGTCCATGAGGTCGCTCATGGCTGCACCTCTGCGCCTCTGCAGTGATCATCCGAAGCAGTGTCAGATTACAAGGTTTAAACGAAGGCAGGTTTTCGGTAACAACTCGATCAGAGTAGGTCACTATCCGGCCCGTCGACGCAGAGAAGCAGGTATAGGTTCTGGTGCCCTCTGATGGTAATGACCAGCTTACGAGAAAGTACACTTTTAATTTCCATTAATAAAGCTACTTATAGGAGAGACATATTATAACACCAGGTGTGTGATTAGCCTTACAAGCCGTTTCGAAAATCTGCCCCATATGACATAGTGGGCGTGTCCACCTAGATCTGTGCTGGATAGATGAGTAACGTTTACTTCAGTCGACTGGGTAGGCTGGTAGACTGATCTATCCAGCACACATCTAGGTGGACATGCCCACTAGTGATGTCATATGGGGCAGATTTTCGAAACGTCTTGTAAGGCCAATCACAATCACACCTGGTGGTATAATATGTCTCCTTTAAACAATTATTTGTGCATGAAAATTGGGCATCCAAACCCTAACGGAGGCAGAACCTCTTAATGGTTTTGTTGTTGTGCTGTATACGACCTTGGCAATATCGCCATTCAATGAAGACGACGAACTATGTCAATAACCATTAAAAAAAAAGCGATGGGAAAAATAAAACATAATTACAACATTGATAACCCTGAAAGGCAATCTGAATAAATAACAACTGAATCTAACAACCCCTGGGGACTGCTCGTCTGCCAAGAATGTTAAGCAATTTAAAATTAGTTAGGGACAAACTGATTGAAAATTCACTTGGATAACAAAAATATTTTCTTTGCAGTAAGACAAATTAGATAGAAAGGTTAATAGGCTTCGAACCGCATATTAAATAGCAATTAAACATATGCCTGTACTAAGGCACAACGTACACTTATCCCCTTACTGCACTAGATATCCCCTTCAATATTCAATGATTCATTGTAATAAAGTACACATTTCTCAACCCTCTTTATAAAAGGGGATCAGGCAGCAGACTCTGTGACCAAACTTGACAGGATCAGGCGTTGGTAGGGTAGGAAGATGCCACCAGCTATCGCTACGAGCTACCATAAAGCTCTAACTCTGCAGCACGGTGATAAGAAACCCCAGCAGGATGTGTGTGTGTGTGTGTGTGTGTGTGTGTGTGTGTGTGTGTGTGTGTGTGTGTGTGTGTGTGTGTGTGTCTGTGTGTGTGTGTGTGTGTGTGTGTGTGTGTGTGTGTGTGTGTGTGTGTGTGTGTGTGTGTGTGTGTGTGTGTGTGTGTGTGTGTGTGTGTGTGTGTGTGCTTCCTAAGCACTCCTCCACAGGGTTGCCAGAGGGACATTCAGGTCCTTCCTACTTACCTGCTCCCCACACAGTGAGATGGGCTCCAAGGTAATACATAAATAAGGCTAGCAAATACTTTCCTTAATACTTTAAGACAGTATCAAAATGTCAAGTAGACTTGGAAGAACTTGTTGAGAAAAGTCATGTTGAGATTTTGCTTTCATGCAGGGGAGTATGTGCACATGAACTCTCACCCACCCACCCACACACACACACACACACACACACACACACACACACACACACACACACACACACACACACACACACACACACACACACACACACACACACACACACACACACACACACACACACACACACACACGTACACTCACATGAAGATAGATGATTCAATAATATCATAAATGCATGCTATTTGGTTATCCAAATTGCAAACTATCTTGCAATACCGTAAATGCCTACATGGGGGCCTTAGTAGGAATTGAATACCCTAACCCTGCCATACCAATTGATCTTAAGATACAGTGTGTGTTTGCGTCTTAAATTGACCGCCTGTCAGTGTACCGCCGTTTGATTGGACCATGTTAGCAGTCAGCCAGTAGGAGCAGGTGACTAGATTGTCCCGCTAACGAAGGCCATGCCTCTGTACAGGTGTACACAAGCTGGATGATGCTAACAATTTTGGACAACTGTTATATGAATTATCGATCTTTTGAAAAGACTCACTTTAAAGGGGTAATGTGTAGAATTTAGTGTCATCTAGCAGACTTGTCAGAAATTGCATACAATATTATTAAGTATGTTTTAATTTGTGTATAATCCATTCAAGCTAAGAAGTGTTGTGTTTTCTGTTCCCTCAGGATGAGCCCTTCGAGAGAGCTCGCTTTCATGAACACTTTATGAACATTTTTGTACAAGATGGCCCAGTAAAAGCAAACGTAAAGAGTGTCGATTACAATAGATCAGAAGTGTTTGTCGGGAGCAGTCAGACCGACAGAGGAGAATTCTTCTTGGAAATCTGCAATATGAAGATGTAGACAAAGACGGATGTCACGCCCGTTACATGCTGAAGTGGGGAGAGTGACCATAAAGGGGTGATGGATGCGAGTGCCTCTAGAAAGGAAATGTGTTTTTCAGTGCTCGTCAGGCTTCTCCACTTGACAGATAGAGGTTGCTTCTACCACTGAAATGTGTTTGCCCGCAAATGCTTCTCCTAATGTTCCTCCCTCCCTCATTTCCATTCCAAACACACTGACGCACGGTGCTCACATTTACATACGCTTTCAATGATATAGGAGTCTGGATATTGAATGTTGGGCATGTATGTAGGTAGGGTGATTTGTATGCTCTGCTGAATACAATATATCTTGTGCTGCTAATTGAGGTGTCAGGCAGGCTGCTGCTGTACATGTACTGCACTGATTTTATTATGCACAGTGGAACACAACACTCAAAGAGACTAACTTGATACAGTCGTATCGATGAGGTGAATGCTATTGATGCCTTTTAGCGTCCCCGAAGAGATATGAACCTTAGTGTGGAAGACCTTGAGCACTCCTCAGCTACTTCTGTCCGTTCGGGTTACGTCCATTTAGGAGAACTAGCCTACGTTCTGATTATTACATTTACATTTACATTTAGGGCATTTAGCAGACGCTTTATCCAAAGCGACTTACAATAAGTACATTTGTCATAAGAAGTGCATCAATATATCGCTGTCGTTACCGAAAGGATGTTCATAGAACCAAGTGCAAGTATCACAATCGCTAGGTCAATCAATTCCCCGTGTTACAGCCATGATAGCAGTTGCTACACAGTTAAGTACTATAATACAATACAATACGATTATTCTATGTAGTATGTACATCTGCAATTGTATGTGAACTACGTGAGCGCCTCTACAAGATGGGGAACGCTCCAGTGCTACATTGCCGCTCGCAGGTTTGGTTTGGAAAAGAGTTTGCCATATGATTCATATTTAGGTAGGAAAAGTAAAGGAAAAATACCCTTACAACGTATAGTTGATACTGAATCCACTCTGCATTACGTTTTAATGTTTTCTTTATGTTACGCTTAGATTTTGTCATTTGGCAGACTTTAAGGTTTCCTTTATGTTATGCTTACATTCAGTCATTTGGCAGCCTCTTTTATCCAAAGCCACTTCAAAAGAGATGCTGAGACAAACAAAGCACACCATCAACATTTGAGAGGCGAACAGAAATATTCAAAGTCCTGCCTGACCTAGTTAAAGAAACAACACACACTGGACAGAGGGCTGAGGTAGCAACAGAAACAGAAGGTGAGTCCAGTTCTTCTTTATTGTTAATCAAGTGGTGGTGCATAAGGGTCCCATCACACAGCTTTACCTCCCCTCCAAAACCATCAGTCCTTCCACCCTTTCAACCCTCTCCAACTGTTTGACTGACATCAAGACCTGGATGCAAAACAGCTTTCTCAAACTCAACTCCAACAAATCCGAAATCCTCATCATTGGTCCTGACACCCTCACTCACTCCACTCAGAACTTCACCCTTAACATTGACTGCTCCACCATCACCCCCTCCATCAAAATCCGTAACCTTATCCTGGACCCCACTCTCTCCTTCCTCCCCCATGTTAACCATATAACCAAAACCGCCCTTTTCCACCTCCGAAACATCGCCCGCCTCCGCCCCAACCTGTCAACTACCGCTGCTGCGACACTCATCCATGCTTTCATTTTATCCAGGCTCGACTACTGCAATGGTCTTCTCTACGGCACCGCCACCAAAGTCCTCTATAAACTTCAATATGTCCAGAACTCAGCTGCACGCCTCCTCACTGGTACCCGCTCCAGAGAACACATCACACCTGTCCTCCGTGAACTCCATTGGCTTCCAATTAAACACAGAATCAACTTCAAAATCGTACTCATCATCTACAAGGCCCTCAACGGCCTAGCCACCCCCTACCTTGCCGACCTCCTCCATCACCACGCCCCCTCCCGATTCCTCAGGTCCAGCTCTGCCAACCTGCTACAAGTCCCCCGGACGAAGCGCCGGACTTGGGGAGATCGGGCCTTCTCAGTTGCTGCCCCACCCTTTGGAATTCACTCCCCTCCCACATCAAAGTCTCTCCAACCCTCTCTTCTTTCAAATCTGCACTCTAAACATACCTTTTTAGACAAGCCTTCCCCACCTAACTCCCACCTTATTCTTCATGTTTAACCTCTGTTTTTCTTTTAATATATGTCTGCCACATAATTTAGATAGGGCAATATGTAAAGCGTCTTAAAGCACCATATTAAGCGCTATATAAATGTCTTTTATTATTATTATTATTATGATCAAAGTTCAAGAGCGCCTTCAGTTTAAGAAGAGGCGTTTGTCAACGGAAACCAGATTATTTTAAAAGCTCAACAGTGTCCCAAATCTGGTTGCTGAAGCAACTGGGCATCTACTACTGTTATGTCCAGTTACAAACTTGTTCTAAAGTTGTGTTGTTTGCGACGGATCCGTGTTCATCCGCTAATCCATTATAATAAATGTGCATGTGTGTTGTGTTTCTTTTTGGTTTTAATGCAGTCAGCACCGCTGTTCCCGGTGTCATAATCTGATGTAAACAAAAGTAGGCCATGGGTGGCAGCTCTCCCCGGTGGAGCAGCAGGCAGCTGAGGGACGGTTCAACCTAATCTCCACGGTAATGTAATGTGGGACTTCTCCCCCTGCCGTCCCTCGTGTGTAATCCTCCATTCGTCGTTTTGATTCCTCCCTTTTTAAGTCTGGGGACATGACAGGAGCTGTCATCTTCGTCCCATCGCCGGGACCTGTTAATCCCTGGAGTAATCCAACTGACACACACACACACAGAGACACACACACACACACACACACACACACAAACACATAAACACACAAATACACACACACACACACACAATTGTGATACACAGACCTGTTTACAATGTGACGTCAAAATGTGACTAGGCATTAAAAGCTTCTCATACTTGCTTTCCAGAAGTATTTAGTATGTTATTTTAAAGAAAAATTGAAATGATTACATAATTATAAAGTTTCTTTCTGATTTTGACAGATGATATGAAGAAATACATATTGTTGAATTTCAGAGGTTGTGGTTGATTAAAGGGCAGCATCTGACCTAGGGTGTAGGGATTCCCTTTGTCAACATGGGCGTGACCTGAGAGTGACCTGGGGCCTCCACATGCTTGGAGGGCCTCTGATTAACAGCTGACAGAGGGAAAGGCTTCTGGCACAGCCTCCAACCCCGCTTACTAAGTCTGGTCAACTTTATTCATAAAGCACATTTCATACACAAGGCAGACTCAATGTGCTTCACGTATGAAAAACACGGCAGACAGACCTCTTAGTCTTGTTAATTTCTTCAGGAGATAGTAGGCCGATGTTATCGCTGAATTTCTGTTGCTGTTGAAAATTAGATCTGAGTCCATAATAACACCAAGACTTCTGGGTGGTTTTTTTGTCTTTAAGGAGAGGGACTCAAGGGGCAGGCAAACTTTCAGTCTACCATCTTTGGCACCTCAATAAGATTTTTATGCCTGGCCCATCATGTCCTTGACCTATAGAATGATAGTCAGTTGGTAATGGGGCTATGTAGTGTCTTCCGAATAACAATGGTAAGCAATGTTGCTATATTGGATAATTAGGCCTAGTGGGAGCATGTAGAGGTTGAATAAAGATGGACCTAAGAATTAACCTTCAGGACCTCCACAAGTCCTGTTTTTCAGTTCAGATACAGTTACCAATGGAGACAAAATAGTTCCTGTCTTTTATATATGACTTGAACCAGTTTAAGACTGTGCCGGAAAATTTTCCAATCTGTTCACAATTTTTGAGCATAGCATCAATATGGACATTTTTCCTGAGTCTTTGTTAAGACGAATATCAATTAGCATTTTAATAGGAGACTGGATGCTATGAAGGGGTTTCAATTCTAACTGGAAGTTTTCATAGCAACTAGTAGAGGCCAATACATCATTAAGGTGCTGGAGGACAACTTCCTCTAGGATTTTATTCATTAAGGGTAAAGTTGATGTTGTTCTGTAGTTGTTAATTATAGCAGCATCCAAGCTTTTCTTTTCTTTTTTTAAAAGGGGGTTTAATAACTGTTATCTTCAAGGCTTTTGGAAAGTTGCCTGATTGGATTGAACTGTTAACTATTTGCAGTATATCTTGGGCCAGGTAGTCAAGGACGTTGTGATAGAAGCTGATGGGAAAGCATCAAGGCAACAGGGGGATGGTTCTAGTTGTTCCACTGTTTCCCCAAGAGTTTTAGACTAGGGCATTAAAATCATGTCATCATTGTCAAATTACCTCTTAAAAAATTTGGTGGTGATCTAACATTCTGGTTTGAAATGGAAATATTGATGGCTTGTCTAGTAACTTCAATTTAGTCCATGAAAAAAGACACAAACTCATTGCATAATGGGTGGAGAGCAGTCCAGGGGGGATATTTGGGGGGCGTTTGCAAGAAGCACAACGGTATAAGGAGTAATGTTTGTGCATTACATGTGTTACTGTTAACGATATGGAGGAAGAAGAATTCTCTAGCACTTTTCAAGGCTAAATTGACAGCTCTGTCACGATGAACTTGAAGTTTTGTTTCCGCCAGTTGCGTTAAGCCTTAGGCCTCGTGCCCACTACCTCCGTCCGTCGACTGATCCCCATTGACTTTGAATGGGGACGGACGCGCAATGCATTGTGAAACATCAAAGACATTGAGACCCTTTATGATAATCAAGTCCAAGTTATGTCCCCGATTATGAGTTGCCCCTTTCACGTATTGAGACAGTTCAAATGTGTCCAGAGTAGCAAAGGGTTATTTTGCAATAATTGGAATCCTCAGACAGTATGAATATTAAAGTGTCCAGTAACAACTAAACAGTTAAATTCAGTGAAAATATACAATGGATGGTAGTTCTGTAAAGCGATCAAAAAGTCATTCAGAATATTTTGGTGGTCTGAAAATATCCTTAAATAAAACAGATATTTTTCCAGAACTACAAACATCCATAAAGTCAAAGTCATGGGGTACTGTCTCAATCAAAAGCTGCTGCTTTGTTCTCACCATGTCAAACAAATCAAGTTCTGGAGTCGTAAGATGTGAAGTTCCACCTCCGATCTCAAACGTTGTTGTGGTCTATCCTCGAGATGTCGGACTCATGAACAGCACTTCAGTAAAACAGCCCTCCTCTAGAACTTAACATCGGAAACGTAACAAACACGCAACAATTTATTTGGACACTTCAGTGTGTTGGTTGCATCCCAATCAGCAAATTGATTTTATGTCATGTCTTGTTGTGTCTAAGTTACCTCAATCTAGTTGTCTGAGTCTATACTGCTTACAAAAAAAAAAGGATTTTTTCGGGGACTTGGTATTGGCCTTATCATTTAGGACTGAGTATCTGTATTGACAGTGGAAAGAGGTTGTCTTTGCTGCCCTTAAAGAAAGCATATTTTTGTATAAGGGCCGGAACCGTGACGATGGCCTCAGGTTAAATCAATACCGGGTGAGAGATGATATTATCAGGGCTAAACAGAGGCCTGTTGGATAGAACCTGTTAAACAGTTAGTGTGATCTACCTGTGAATCATGGCAATGGAGCCCTGCGATTTCAAACTTGTTTCCCCGTTGAGAGCTGAGCCAATGTGTTGAAGTTTGCATCCTAATTGTGCTTACTTGAGGCTGATCAGCTGACAATTAGCTGTGAAATATTGTGACAGTAACGACATCACACACAATAACGAGGCCCACCAAATGAGACGTTTGTTTCTTTTAAAATCTCATTAGGGACCATAAAAAGGGGATTACACATTTTAACGGCAATTCTCAAACTACTATTTCCAACAGAGAGATACATAGTTTGCCTGAAAGAATCCACTGAGTTTATTTAGACTCTGATTAATCCTTTCTTATTTCTCAGGTAGAAAAATACATTTCCTTTATCGGTGGGTAGACAGCAATTTCAAGGAGGAATCACTTGATTGCAAAAAACAACAAAGCAAAGCAGCCACTGTTTGTCAGCAAACACTCCACTCAGACCAGCCCATTTGTTTATTTTTGGTTATTGAATTTAAATGCCGCAAATGAGCTGCAAATTGTACGGATGAGGAATCTCAACTGTTTTTAACTGCAGAGCTTGAAACATCACTGCAAAAACGAATCCTATCAACAAAGACATGGCTAAGGTTTGTGTGACCCCGTGGGTAATCTGATGAGTGAAATATGGCAAGGTTGCCTCAGAGAGGGGTCAACCGAGTGCAGCAGCGGATCAACCCAAAAGTCAACAACGTTAATGAATAGACGGCCAAGTCTTGTGTCGGCTCAAGCCTATAATCTGACAAGTTAACCAAAGGCTAAAGATGACAAACTCAGTTCAGCAGTGACCCAGCCTATGGGAGAGATAGACGCATTGCAAGATGATATCAATGATTTTGCTTTGAAGGTAAACCACTGAAGACTTGGGAAGGTGTTGGGAAAGGATGCAAGGGGTCAGACTAAATCACCCGATTGGTAGAAAACGAGGGTCATGGGTTTGTGCTTTGGTAGAATGAGATAGTCAAGGATGACAGGGGCTGGTGGCGGGTGGCGTTCAATAAAACATGAGAGCAATCTTCCCAGCGGGGGGAAAAAGTAGCTTGCGGTTCAACTCGGAGCAGACCATACAGATTTCCCCTGTGAGCCAAAAGCATTGCAGCTTCTCATTCACCACGGCGGGCAATCCACGCAGCCATCAAATTGACAGCAATCGACTGAAATAGTGCTGGAAATTGGACAAACTGTATCAAACGGTATCTGACCTCTGGAAAAGCTTATCTCGGTGAGAGGGAAAAGGTATGGAAGGGGATATGATAGTGTCTCTTTGCCGTGCTTGTCTCTCTGCCTCATTAACCCTCGATAATGGATAAGCTATCCTGACTCACAGCCCATTCTATCAGCGGAGCTCCCTCCATGCGCGAGAATGAAAAGGTTACCCAGGGAGAGTTGCACAAGACAAATTAAAAAATATATATCATTATATATGTATACAAATATATATATGTGTTTTATTGGTGTATATGTACATATATCAAGGCTTATTTATTAAATTATATTGCGTCATATAAATTCTATGTCCAATATATCTATAATATAATGACAGTTTATGTCCAGTGAGCAGGCATTAAGAAGCAGGCATTAAGACTGGACTGCCCCAGGACATGAATCAAGGAGACTGTTGTTTTGGAGATGGTTGATCAACTCTCACTCCTGCGCAATGGGCGACACATTCAGACAGAGGATGAGTCACAGCGAGAGATTAGTACATAAACAAACAACCCCGTACATCATGCTGACTCATCCATGACAAATAGACAATCTGGGATCCAGAATCACTCACAGCCACTGGGCTCCTTATTCTCTGTTTTTAGAGGAATGACGTGCCTATAAGGTCAGGAGAATCACTTAGGACACCTCGGGCCTGAATGACATGATCATTTAGAGAAACCCTTCTTTAGGCCTTAATGTAAAATATTTTGGTCTATGCGTTATTTTTAGACCAACACGATTCAAGCTCATCAGTTACAGTTATGAATAGCTTATTGTACATATAGAGTGGTCAACACTGCACCATATGCAGCTTTATGGTTTGAAGATAAGTCAGGCATTACAAACATGGCCTCTTTGCCATTTCTGCCCAAATCAAGACAGACCCATGGACAGACCGAAGGATTACCTTGTTCAATCATCAAAACCAGAAGGCGTGGCTTATTTACAATTACGCCCATATTTCCAATATAAACGGAGTTCTTAACTGTATAGGGATCGTTTACCTTGTGTCTCTGAATCAACTACGTGTTGAAAGTTTACCACTCTCCGAGTCATACCATTCCCGAAACAACAATTCCAGAAAAGGATTACAATTTGTTTTTCATCAGCCTACAAATCGATGAATTCACACTTCTTCACCAGCAACGTCTTGTATCTTAAATCGTGGCCATCCTTACAAACAACTTGTATGGCCTATTTGAGACCGTGGTTGGACAGGTCTTCTCACATCCTAGTCTACAATGTGGACAGGAATGAACTGACAAGTCTGTCAGTACCAGTGGTTTAAAACAATGTTCCGGAAAATCTCAGAGATTTCCCTTTCCAGACGTTGGTTTAGGGAAAGCAAAGGCCACATCAGTGCATGTCAGATCTCAACCGTAATTTATGTATATTTCTCTATGCAAGCTCAGAAAGCATGTCATGCAGCCTGAGCACTTAGTCATCCGTGTTATTAGATTTTTTTTTCTTCTTTTACAGGCCATGATGTTGGTTTGTGCATAGGAAGCGCAATGCACAAGTCAATCTTGGCATAGATTTATAGACAGAAATGTGTAATGACATTCCATGAAATCACGTTATGCAATACAAACGACGGGCCAACGAATATTTGAAATGTGTAAATGAGCAGATAAGTTTTAAGCCAATGTAGTTGTGCTGCTGCCATCTAGTGGGCTACCGGTGAATGTCTCCGGGACTCTGGTCCAGTACGGGAAAGACTTGGAAGACTCCTTTTGTATATGTTGATGTTCGTCAATTATATAAATCGGGGTTATTTAAAGCCAAGTAGGAGGCTTTAAAAACACACTGTGTGTGCGTGTGTGTGTGTGTGTATGAGAGATTTGAACTCGTAATAAGATGTGCATGCTCCTTGACTGTCTAAATAATAGCAGCGTCAGCAAGTGATGTGTGGATCTAACTATTCTTTCAGGGCTCTAACCCTATTCCTTTTGACAGGTACATGTAATTAGCATTAGCTGCTACAAACCAAGTGATATTGAGAGTGTGTTTGACTTGCCCAGTGTTCGTCCCTTAGTGACCCACACAGACCCCATCGTCAGGTGGGATATATCTCCTACACTGCAGCACAATTCCTCGGGACCAAGCATTACTCTCTCCGTCCCCCAGAGAAACTAATTACCCGGGACGGAGACGGAGACAGAGGACACCCCAACCTGATGTCTGTCACCCTGACGTCTGACAGGCCGCTGACCAAGTCCCCAGCCTGAAGGGGAGGGGGAACCAGAGGAGAACCACACACGCACACACACACGCACGCACACACACACACACACACAAACACACACACACACACACACACACGCACACACACACACACACACACACACACACACACACACACACACACACACACACACACACACACACACACACACACACACACACACACACACACACACACACACACTCACACTCAGATAGCTTGACATGAAACAGAAACATTCTGGTATTCTCTGGTTATATCTGGTTAAAGATCAGGTATTAAGTTGTTAAAGTTAAATCTTGGTTTATCTGCATGGTAATATCTTATATCTGGTTAAAGATTTGTAATTAGGTGGTTATATGTTGTTAAATACGTGGTATTAAGTTGTTATATCTGATGTTATGTGGTTATATCTAAGATCTGTATTATCGTTATTATTTGTAAAATTCTGTTTCTAATTGGTCCTATATAGTTAATGTAAAATGGTGTCACTCCTTGGTGAGGCCTCTGAAACAGAGGGAATGGGAACAAGGAACTCTTTGTAATGCCATAGCTCAAGTCTGTGAAAAATACAGATACCAGATCATGTGCTAATTTATAACAGCAGTATTGCACAGCAGAATCCCAATAAGA
The DNA here is from genome assembly GCF_902167405.1 of Gadus morhua. Lineage (NCBI taxonomy): Eukaryota > Metazoa > Chordata > Actinopteri > Gadiformes > Gadidae > Gadus > Gadus morhua. Next base: position 20,997,644 of record NC_044053.1, read on the forward strand.
CCTGCAATATTGAATTTACTCATAAAAGTGCGTGCGTGCAAGCGTGCGTGTGTGTGTGCGTGCGTGCGTGCGTGCGTGCGTGCGTGTGTGTGTGGTGTGTGTGCATGGGTGCGCCGTGCATGTGTGTTTGTGTGTGTGTGCGTGTGTGTGTGTATGTGTGGGTGTATGTTTAGGTGAGCGTCTGCGGTGTGTGTGTGGGTGTGTGTGTGCATTGTGTGAGTATGTGTGTGTGGAGGAGGAACAGTGGTAGGTGGCCTCCACTGATCCCACCGTGATTTATCTCCCTGTAGATCCACGGACGGTGTCTTGGCAGGGCCATCCGGAGGCTGGGAGAAGAGGCTTAGAGGCTGGGAGTGGAGGCTTCTGACTGATAGAGGCTAGAAAAATAGGCTTCTAACAGATGGAGGCCGGGAGGAGAGGCTTCTGAATGTTAGGGGCTAGAAGAAGTGGCTTCTAACTTAGAGGCTGGGAGAAGAGGCTTAGAGGCTGGGAGAAGAGGCTTATGAATGATAGAGGAGAGGCTTCTGAATGATAAAGGCTATAACAGGTTCTGGTTTGTTCCTCTCCTGAGTTAAATTAATCCTCCATACACAGAAAACACAAGCTCTGAATGACAGGGCCGTGTGTGTGTGTGTGTGTGTCCATGTGTGTGTGTGTGTGTGTGTGTACGTGCGTGCGTGCGTGTGCGCGTGTCTTGGACCCCAGAGTGACTCCCCCACCAAGCCTTCTGTGTCAGAGGAGCGTCTCTGGCCCTGTCCCGTCGCGCCCCGTCAGTCAACTAACATTTTGCACACAGATATTTTTCTCAGAGTTCAACCAATTTCCCTCAGGGACATGTTCAGCCTCACCGAGCATGACTTTTTCCACCTCAAGCAATTACTTTTGGAACATTCAAACATGCGTTATGCCCCTCTCCCCGTCTTTAAAACTGATTACTCCTTCCAGGACCAGCGTGCACATTCAATTACGCTTTAACAACATAAATGTCACCACTAGATGGCAATATAAACTAACAGCAGTGGGCCATAAATAAGGTTGTATTAAATGGGACATATTATGAAAACAACACTTTACCTGGGATTTGGGGTGTTGTTTTGGGTATCTGGTGCTCCCACACGCATACAAACTTTGAAAAAAGTCTGTACATGATTTCTTGAATGAGATATGCATTTCTGAAAGTACCCCACCTACAGTTACCAAACGAGCGAGTTTGATTCGGCGCCCCCTCCTACGTAGGAAGGGGGCACAGTTGAATATTACCTCCCACTTCCCCACTCCCCACCAATCAGAGCATAGCTAAGATTTTGTGGACCAGCGGACGAGCAGCTCCGGCGGGGGGAACTCGGCAGAAGCCCGGCAGCTCAGCTCCGGGAGTGCAATCCCTTTCTCTGCCAGACTGCCGCCGAGCTCCCCTCGCCGGAGCTGCCGGACTGCCGCCGAAGCTTCAGCGGCAGTCCGGGGGAGGAGACATGGAGGAGAAAGGGATGTACAACCGGAGCTGAGCTGCCGGACTGGCACCGATCTACCCCCGCCGGACTGCCCACGAAGCTTCGGCAGCAGTTCAGCTCCCGGAGTACACCCCCGGAGCTGCAGGACTGCCGCCGGACGGCTTCGACGGCGGCAGTCGAAGCTTCGGCGGCAGTCCGGCAGCTCCGGCGCGGGGAGCTCGGCAGCACAGCTCCCGGAGTGCAATCCCTTTCTCCTCCATGTCGCGATTGATGCACTTCAGAGATTCATGGCCAAAGTTCCTTTCCCCCAATTCTTCTCAACCATGGCCGAGATATCCTCCACTACGAGTCTTTACTTGTACTGGAAGTACCAGAGACATCAGACGCAGTCTTTATGATTCAAAATACCCTCTGAGGCGCACATAGCTTTTGTCCGTGATATTAGATATGATATTATATAAATACCCATGTATAAAATTATTATTATTATATTATATTATACTATATAGAGCTCCAGGAGTCCGCAAACGGCAACAATCCCTTCTCCTCCATGCTGTGGTTCAGTCGGACAGCTCATTGGTCAATGGGCGGCAGCTCATTTGCATTAAAGCTACAGACACCAGAAACAGCGCATTCTGATTGGACTGAAACAGAGGGGAATAGCGGTAGGCAGGATTTTTCTCCTAAAAGCTATTTCCAGCGTATTGCTTCAAAAACATACTTTCTGGAACTCAAGTATTATATTAACTTGTTGGGAAAGCACCATAATAGGTCTCCTTTAAGTCTTGACTTTTAGGTTGAATGCAATCATACTATCTAAAACTCTTCTACACTATATTGGTAATTCATTTAGAAAAACAGTTTGATGTTTCTTATGATGTTTAAATATAATTTTTATCATCATCAACTTAAATTAAACAGTGGTCTTATACACATGAGTTGATCTTCAAAAAATACTAACATTATGACTTGTTATGGAGCCTCATTTATTCCTAGTGAGTGCAAGCTTCAGCCTGTGGGCCATGGACAAGATGCTCAGGTCCCAGCAGCAGCTCTGCCGCCTGCTGCCTGCAGTCCCCTCCCGACCAGGGCCGGATCTAGGCATAGGCATTCTAGGCACGTGCCTAGGGCCCATTTCCACAAGGGGGCCCAGAAAGAGGGAATGAAAAAAAAAAAAAAATGTAAAGAAAAAAAAAATAGAAATCCTGTCCAACACTCTTCTAAATGTGTACACATACAATATATATATATTTTTTCAATAAAAAGACAAATTAAAAAAAAAGTTTGTGTGAGACGACGCTCTCTACAGCGCTAAGGGGAACCCATGGGAAACCCCATACAATAAGTCCATGGGAAACCCTTAAGGGAAACCCCGTAATGTATATTAGCTAGCTAAAAAATAAATAAATAAAACTGTGTGTAAACGGGTTCAAAAGTCAAAGAAATCCATAGAGTTAAAACAATCTTAAATCGTTGTTTTGTTGTGACTCTTTGGTAATAAATTTAATGTGTACAATGAGTTGAGTGTTTTTTCAGTAATGTGTGTAAATCGATGTGCTAAGCTATAGCCTATTTTGTTCTAAATATATTATATTATCTTCTGGAACATAAGAACTTATATGAGGCTAAAATTA
>NC_044053.1:21005725-21015725 GCF_902167405.1 Gadus morhua
ATAATCCATGGTGGTTTAGTTTTTTTTTACCTTCTTTATTCCACTTTTCAGACAGTTTGCCCCGAGCCTGAAGGAGCTAACCGACGTGTTTCAATGGCGGCTGAATAAGCAGAGAGCGTGCGGTGGTGCCTTAGCTAGCTGCCAGGGAGGGACGTGTGTATTGTTTCCTGACAGAGATCAATGGGTGGCTGAATGTGCTTTAATTCTGCAGGAGCTCTCTTCTCCCAGGCTAATAAATGCAAGCCTCCCTGCCGTCTGGGCTGTCGTGCTGGGCTCAGCAGGGGTTGGCCTTTTTGTGTTCCTGTGCCCAAATTATGGAACCATCAATACGCTGCCTGGAACCAGTCAATAGGAGCCAGCTTTGTGGCTGAAGGGAGACCGACTTCAAGGCTGATCTAAAAAGATGAAATGAAGGGGAGTGAAATTGAACAAATAAAAAGGGAATTCAGAGCTCTGTTGCATTTCAGCCAAACAAGATCTGAACCAGGTTTTACCTGGAAATGCCACCGCATTTCTGCACATGTAACCAGGAAAAAGGTTAAACAGCTTGTGTTGACAACCACTCCAGTATACAGTATATTTTTTTATATGATTCTGTGTTATATACAATATTCAACTAGTTCCATACAAAAAAAAAAAAAAAATGGTTTCCTAAAAGATACTGCCGCGGTCTTCTGAAACAGAGCTATTCCCTTTAAATCACAGAGCGATACCATACAGTTACTGTGTTAGTTGATATGCGTTAAAACACGCAAGGAAATGTATTGATTTTTCCCTGGGATTGATATCTTTCAGAACCTTTGACATTGAAAACATTTTCGATGCTTCTTCGGCAGACGAAGGGCTGACACACTTTCCTCCGTCGGGGTACAGGCCATGAGAACTGTTTTCATGCATGAGTGTCTTGCCACGCTGCCTGTTCATAGTATCGAGTGAATTATTAAATACCCAGCTTCAAAAAGCTTGAAACACCCCCCCCCCCCCCCCCAAAACACCCCCACACACACACATGCACACAAACACACACACACACACACAGACACAGACACACACACCAACACACAACCACACACACACACACCCACACACCCCCCCCACCGTAATATTAAAAACTTTTCCTTCCTCCTCTTCTCTCCCGCCCTTTCTCTCCCCCTCAGTCCCCCCCCATCCTTTTTTCCTGCACAATTTCTGTTGGCGTTTCAAACATCAAGTCGTCTCCGTTCTTTTCCTTTTTTTCTAACAGGCTTAAAAAAAAGCTGAGTTCCCCCTGCATGCGAGGAGCGCATTCAAAGGGCGCCCGCCTCAGATGTGCCACCTTGCAGCGCGGCGCGGGGCTGCGCAGGGGCGGGATCATTCAGATATGCTAATGAAGCAGCGGGGAGGCTCCTAGCGCGGCTTACCCCCGCTTTAAGAGACAGCTGCTCCTGCTCTCCTTTCTCTCTCGTTCTCATGCCCCTCGCCGCCGCTCGTCTTCCTCCTCGAACCCGATCCGCGCGTTGATAGCAGGTTTGAGATGTGATAACCATTTCATTTCTGCTAATTAGACAGACAAGAGCAATTAGCAGAGGTGGGTGCACATCAGCAGTCGCTGGAGGTATGTCGCGTCGGGATAGGAGACAGAGAGGGAGAGAGAGAGAGAGAGAGAGAGAGAGAGAGAGAGAGAGAGAGAGAGAGAGAGAGAGAGAGAGAGAGAGAGAGAGAGAGAGAGAGAAAGAGGGAGAGAGAAAGAGGGAGAGAGAGAGAAAGAGGGAGAGAGAGAGAGTCCTGCTCACCAAGGGAACTTTAGGGGGACGACTGAAGGGGTTGTGTGGGTGGGGGGAGCTTTGAGTTGTCGCGGTCTAATGATATCATGGCCAACCATGGCGTGTCTGTGCCCGACCGCGCCCCCCCCCTTGGTGAGGTGAGACTGTGTGTGTCAGCTCCTGTGCCCCGCGGGCTCCCGGTGCCGTTTGTGCCGTGGCCCCCAGAAAGAGGCTCCCACCCTCTCCCTTCGCCCCTCTATTCTCCCCCAGCCAGAGCCATGCTGCGCAGGAATCCTGGGTGATTGGGTTCCTTTCAGGGGCCTCAGAGCCGGCCATAAATCGGAGGGGGATCCCTGGCCCGGGCCCCCTGCTCCCAGCCTCTAAACCTGGCTCCAGCTGCCAGGGGACCGATTGTTGGGGCGCCCAAGAGGTCACCGTGGGGTCGTCCTCTGTGGCGCTTCTTAACTTTACTTGCCCCCCCCCCCACCACCCACCAACCCCCGACACACATACACCCTGCCCCCACCGCTCTCCCCTCCTTGCGTCTTTTCTCTGTCTCTCTGTCTCCCTCCCTCCCTCCCTGCCCCCCTCTCCCCCGCTGTCTCCTGGGGGAGGTTGCTAGGGCTTGGTATTTGCTTTTTAAGACTGTGTTGTAAATACAGAGAGAGGAGCCCAGCTCCACCACAGAGGCTCCTGGGCTTCCCTCTCTTCTTCATCGCCGCTGATTGCTGCTGAGAAGCTAGGGGCCGTCTTAACCCCTGAAAACGGTTCTGTGAGCCGTCTCCTACATGGCTGCAGACAGGAGGGGTCCATCGATACACCCGTTGACTCTCAGTACTGACAGTGGAGAGGGGCTGCTCCACACCCTCCCAGAGCAGCAACCACAGACTGCGCTGTTCTCCGATTCACAACACTTCAGTATCAGGTGCAGAAAAGTATTCAGATATTTAGGATCTTATTTTGTGTTTTGAGGTATTTTGGCGTCAGCTCTTGATTTTCACTATTCATTCAAATATTGAGTATCTAATTTTCAGTTTTTGACAGTTTTGAGGCGTTGTTGTTTTCTTATTGTTGTTCCAGTTGTCTCCAGGCCTTGTAATGAGCTGATACTTACAGGCCATGTGTGTGCGCATAATCAAAGAAAAGTCAATAACAATATGCCCCATTTATTTGCCTGCGTCCTGTTGCTTCTCGCAGAACAACGCCAACAACATTTGCCACCAGTTGAGGGAGTCCCGTGACCCGCTCCTCTGAGATGTTTACTGATGCTGAAGGAGGGCGACGCGGTGTGACGCCCCGCAGAAACATCAGAGAAATGCCACAAGGCCCGCTTCCTGTGGGTCAGCTTTAGCATCGCTCTCCAAACATCTGGGACCATAAAACAGCTAAGGTTCACCACGTCCACAAAGAAAACAGTCCCACAGTGAAAACAAACTGTCATGTCGTTATACAATAAAAACAGAGAGGAGGAGGAGGAGACTTCCCCTCCTTGAGCACAACTGTGAGCCTCTTCACAGGGGATGTTAAACCATAGACCATATACCCTAGTCTACCGTTTCCCAGTCTGTTTCCTGATCCTCAAAGGCCAGCACACACACACCAACACCTTAGAGGTCCCTTAGTTAAATCTAGCCTAATTCAAAACACAACAAGAGTTTGGACTGTTTAATCGGTACCCTAATGTCTTTCATTGCAGTTCCCTTTTGTTACGCTTCCGTCAAGCAGTCAAAAGTGCCAAATCAACCCCATATTGATATCCCTGCGTTGGCCTCTTGATGACTTTTGAAACTCCTAATGGTTTAGGAATAATTGTGTCCTCTGCCTGATGTGAGATCACAGGCATCCGCAGATCAAGGACTTTTGTGTGTTACCTCAAGTCTGAGGACTAACTGAGCAGCCCTTCTCAGCACTAAGTATGTTTCAGTCATTTTTTGAGGTGTATTATGCAGTTACATAACTTTCTATCCTCACATTCGGTGAGATTGTTATAGATCTTGCAATCGTTTATGCATCTTACATCTTTCAATGTACATTTATTTCTATTTTCCTTTTCATATTCAAGCTTTTACAGGTGATTTATAAACAAAAAGTAGTATAATTGGGAATTAAGACAACAAATGACACATTAGTGTACAGATTGAGATTTGAGTGTTCCTGCAAAAATCTCACGACATGGGCTTGAGTCAAGTTCATACTTCAAACTATCAGTGCCTTTGCCTTAAATGACTTGCACCATAATGTCCGTATCACAATTTCTATTTGAATATGAGAACTATGTGATGCTCTGCGTCAGTGGGCCAGTGAGCCCTCCCCCGCCACACTTCAAAGAACATAAAAGACTCCCCCCCCCCCAGAGAATATAAAAAATCTGACAAAAGATATGCGTGAAGTACAAAGTCTGATATACTTTCATGCCTGTATGGAAACAGACCACAAATGCACCATTGTTCCCGGTGAAAACGGGATGCCAGCAAGCGAGTTGCATTGTTCTAATTTGGGCATGAATCTCTTTGGGCTTTCCTCCTCCCTCCGGCATGACTTCTGACAAACTGCGTTGGCTGTGGCAGCAGGGACAACACTTCCTCCCACGAGAGCCGCGGAAGCAGGCCCGGCGTAATCGCTTCAAACAAACAGGATGCCATTAATTGTTTGCCACGCGAAGTGAAGTGCGTTGCGAGGTATTCAGCCAGAGCACAATTAATCCATTTTACCCGTTTCACTCATCGGGTGCCAGCAAGGAGAGATTCATTTCCCTGGCACGACACGAAACGCTGGGACCAAACAAAAAGAACCGACACTTTAATGTCTTCAGAGGCCTGAGTTATTCAATCACATTCACACTCCTCCTCCACCTCCTCCATCAGTCTCCACCGGAAAGCCATGGTGACTGGACGCGTTACACAGGCTGTCCGTTTCCCCGCCACGTGAAGCCCGTCCTGTGAGATGCGTGAAGGCATGCGAGACAGAGCGACGACAACGCGACTGTGGGGAAACACATCTTCTCTGCTCCGGCAGGCCATGTGTCTCTCCCCGTGTGTCTCTCCCCGTGTGTCTCTCCCCGTGTGTCTTCCCTGTGTCTCTCCTCGTGTGTCTCTCCTGTGTGTCTCTCCCTCTCCCCATGGGTCTCTCCTGTGTAACTCTCCCAATGTATCTCCCCCCGTGTGTTCTCTCCGTGTATCTCCCCCTGTGTGTCTCTCTCCGTGTGTCTCTCCCTGTGCGTCTCTCCTGTGTCTCTCTCTGTGTGTCTCTCTCCGTGTGTCTCTCCCTGTGTGTCTCTCCTGTGTCACTCCCTGTGTGTCTCTCCCCCTGTATGTCTCTCCCTCTCCCCATGTGTCTCCCCCTGTTTGTCTTTCCCCTAGTGTCTCCCCCTGTGTGTCTCTCCCCTTGTGTCTCTCCCCATATGTCTCTCCATGTGTGCCTCTTCTCCCCCACTGGTCCCCTCCCTTCTCTCTCCCCCACTCTCTCCTTTATTTCTCCGACCTCCCCTGTTCCCTACCACTATCTACCTTTCTTTTCTCCCTCCGTCTGTCTTTCTCCCTCTCTGTCTCTCCATGTGTGTCTCTCCCTGTGTGTCTCTCCCAGTGTGTGTCTCTCCCTGTGTGTGTGTCTCTCTCTCTGTGACATGTGCGGAACGACACTCTTGGCCTTCACCGGAAGCACCAGGCCAACGCGGTGGTCACACACATCACACACACATCACACACAGCACACACGTCACACACATTACACACATCCGCACTTCACACACACGAGTCAACAATGAGCCCAAATGTCAACACCCAGGTACCACTCACACCTTCAGAGAGCAGAGCAAACAACCCAGATAGGGGAGAAAGGGAGCGGGAGAGATAGAGAGGGAGAAGAGATTGGGAGGGAGAAAAGATAGGAAGATTGTGGAAGAGGGGAGGTTGGAGAAAAAAAGGAGAGAGTGGGGGAGAGAGGAGGGAGGGGGCCAGAAGGGGGAGAAGAGGGGGAGGATGAAAGAGAAAGAGTGAAGGAGGCAGAGCGATCAAATTTGGAATAGGGTGAGAGAGAGACTTGATTGATAGACCGTGCCTACGTTCACGTGGCTGAAACAATGGCCGTTGAACAGAGCGTCCACATCAGGGGGGGTGCTAATGACACTGGGGAAGGAGTTCACCAAAAGGTGCTGGCAGAGATGTGTTCAACACCTTGAAGCCCCTCTCCACTGTCACACTCAGCGGGAGGGGGTTCTGGGACGGGAAGGGAGAGCAGTGGGATTCTTCCTGTGTGTGTGTGTGTGTGTGTGTGTGTGTGTGTGTGTGTGTGTGTGTGTGTGTGTGTGTGTGTGTGTGTGTGTGTGTGTGTGTGCGTGCGTGCGTGCGTGCGTGCGTGCGTGCGTGCGTGCGTGCGTGTGTCTAAGGGGGAGGAGGGCTGCATGACCAAACACAGTGGGGTCATGGGACACTTGTTCTAAACACGCCCCCTTCCTTTTGGTTTGTTGGTTTGTTTTTTAGTGACGGCTGAAGGACAAGGAAACAGGATGTCGGTACCCACTGTGGCCTGCGACAAGAGGGGGGAAACGGCGGTACTGGTTTTGACTCCCGCTGATCGTTTTGAAGTAGAAAACGCAACCCTCCTGAGGCGTCCGGCTCGCCACGGGCCGGCCCATTCTAGGACAACATGTGGAAAATCAGCTGATGACAACTGACCCGTGACGGTGTGACACCCTGAAGAATCTCAAAAAACAGATAATGTTGTCTCTACGTTCTTGATGGAGGTATCAGCAGTGAAGACAGAGAACTGAACAGAATGATTGTAGACGGTTGTTTGTTCTGCCAAAATAATATGAAACATTTATGCTGCAGGGGGAAAGCTTTGTAGAAGCAGACTTGAATAGTAAATAAGACACAATGACAGGAATATTTCTTTATAGCTGTAAAATGGTGTGCTCCAGCTTAATGAATACAAGTGCACAAACAGCACCAAAATAAGGTCAAAGGTCAACGTTAATAGAATGGCCCCAAGTCATTTCAGTACAGCTTGGTAGGTTGGCTCAGTTTGATTTTGACAATACAACACAGACACAAACAAACCACTGTACATTAAAAACAGCAACTGACTGAGAACATCAGCACGACTTAAAGAAAGTGATCAAAAGAATACAGAACGTATGAACCGGCTCCTCTACACAGATGTTGTGCAGCATAGGTGGACCGCTCTGGGTTGGCAAAGTTGAAAAGCTCCAGCGCGCGTCTTGGTGCCACCCACACGCTGAGACCTAGCTCATTAGCTGTCCTCCTGTGATGTCTAAATTAGCGAGTCAGCAGATGGTGGACTCAAAGTACAGGGGAGGACTTCTGCCCCCCGGTCCTGAACCACCTGGGCTGCTCAGCCAGGCGGGGGATACGGGTTCGATTCCCTATTTCAACATGCAGATGCCCAACCGCTGCTCACTCCAGCCCCTCATCAAGGACTTGCATCTGAAATGAATGTCTTAAGATAAAAAGTTATGCTAAACAGCATGAGTGTGAGCATGAAATCTGGCTAAAAAACGAACTATTATTGGTGGTTTGTCTTTGGGCTGCATGCACATGAGATGAGATGATAGAAACTTCAGCTTTCTCTTTAGGAATGCTGCGTCATCATGACGAACAGCAGCCCAGGAAAGAGAGAAAGACGTGAACATGTGTGGCGTTACATTGGCTTTAATCACACGAAGAACGTACAAACCGCTGTCCTCCCCTGAGATCCGGCCAACATACGGAGAGATAAAACAGTGGCGTATCAAGCCACGGGCCTGTGATACATTAGGCTCCACACACCATGAGAGGATTCAACCGTCTTTTAACTTTGCATACTCCTTCTGAAAACGTTGCACCACCACAAAGGCTGCGTCTCTCCCCCTCACACTCCAACCCTCGCTCGGTGACAGAGGGTACGACAGCGGTGAAGGACGTGGAATTCATTGGTCTGGTGGTTTTCTGTGGAGAACACCCCTTGGAGGTCAACCACACGGCCACGAGAGGGTGGAAACTGACAGAAGTCGCAACACTTCTAAAAAAAGAAGAAGAAGAAGAGGCCTGAGGCTGACATTCCATAGTGTGATCACAAACAACTGGTTCTGCGTCCCGCTTTACATTTGTGAGGACGTGATTGAAAAGATGCAAATTGGTTGCAGCTTTCCCCCCAGTATGTCATAAGATGCACACTATGAGGGTGTTTTAGCAGTCTGTGTTGCAGTGTTTGCAGCTAATTGTTTTAATGCTTGAGGGTATTCTGTTAGATGTGACAGGTCCTCCCCACCCCCCACCCCCCAAGAAAAGGCCAACAAGCGTGTTCATGCATTGTGCTCTGTGGTTAAGTGTTAAAGAGTGTGTGTGTGTGCGAGTGAATGTGTGCGTGTGTGTTTCTGTATGTGTGTGCGTGTGTGTGTGGGGGGTAGAATTAAGGTGACAGGTTATTGAAATGGGTTGGGATCTCTGAGCCTGAGGAATGCCTTAAGATGAAGTAAGCCTTGTGACTGAGGAGGAAGCATTGTGTGTGTGCGGTAAGAGCGCTTACAGCTATGAAACAATATCCAGATTCAAATGCATTTCTTTCTGCTCTGTTTCCACCTGTCAGGTGTTTCAGCCAACAGCAACAAGAGAGAGGAGGCCAAGGAAGACACAGGTGCAAGGGGTGTGTTTGCCCGTGTGTGTGTGTGCGTGTGTGTGTGTGTGTGTGTGTGTCTCTGTGTTGTATTTTTGTCTATAAATGTGGGCCAAACACACACACAAACACACACACACACACACACATATATATATATATATATATATATATATATATTTGCCCAATATAATATCCCTTTTCCTGGAGCTCCTCCTCCCTGGTTCCTGGTACAGGGCTGATGAGGCCTGATGAAGGCCTGATGAAGGGGTGATGAGGCCTGATGAAGGGGTGATGAGGCCTGATGAAGGCCTGATTAAGGCCTGATGAAGGGGTGAGGCTCCCCACGGAGTGTGGATTCATTCAGACAATAGGATCTAGCGGGGGTGGGAGGGGGTTAACTCTCTTTGGGACAATAACAGACAGCATGTGCCCCTCCCCTCTCACTCTCTCCTATATCTGCTCCCCCCACCCTCTCTGTGTCTTTCTTCCCCCTCCCTCTTACTCTGTCTCCCTCTCCACCCTCTCCCCCTCCCTCCACTCTATCTAGCAGGCTTGTCAATCTCAGCGCTCACTTCAAACGCCTCCAGGAATTCCTCACCTGCGTCTTCATTCAACCCCTTCACACCTCTCCTGACAAAGGCAAAGGACTGTGAATTACCCCTAATTATCTGAGGCCGACAATTCTTTAGCACCACAGGCCCTTTTGCAGTTGTTGTTGTTGCTGTTGATGATGATGTTGTTGTTGTTGTTGTTGTTGGTGTTGGTGTTGTTTCAATCGAAACGTTAAGTTTGAGCCTTCTCCCCCTAATTCAGCGCGTCATCTTCACCACAGTGTTTTGTACAATGAGAACGTCATTTGAGCCAGACTGATTATGCATAGTACTGAAGTAAATAACAACTAGCCCAAAGGCTTTTGTCTGTGAGAGTCATCCTCCACTGTTCTCACCAATGTAAATAAACTTCAGAGAGATAGAGAGAGAGAGAGAGGCAGAGAGAGACAGAGGCAGAGAGAGAGAGAGAGAGAGAGAGAGAGAGAGAGAGAGAGAGAGAGAGAGAGAGAGAGAGGCTTGCTATATGTGGTTCCTAATAATGATCCAGGAGTTGGATGAGCAGACTCAATGCACACAATACGACGCTGTGTCTCCAAGCAACCCACAAGTTACTATTATTAATATCATCATATTGAACTTGGCTCTGATTCCATACTCAGGTCCAGGCCCCTTGAGCAAGATGAGCAAAGCACCCTTAAAACTCTATATCTAACCACAACAACATTCATATAACCGTACGTTGCTTAGGATACTACTATGATCACCATACACACTCAGATGTCGGCGGCACACACGCACACGTCAACGTCAATCCAGTCGGACATGCATCATGCTGCCTCCAATCATGTTCACGACAGTATGTTGGTCTCTCTTGTCGATAGTAATCTGCTCTTCCTCCTTCTCCCCCCGGGCCGTGAAGTCTCTGACATGTGGGCGGCGAGGGTGCAGCCCAGCCCAGCGTCGGCCCACAGAACAGCGCGCCAAGCCAGGAAATCAATAGGGAGAATACCGCTGCAGGCTCACACAGTTTTATCCCGCTTTCAACGAGTCAGCTTTAATTTCCCTTTGATCTCTATTTGCTGCTTTTAACGG
>NC_044053.1:21020725-21038225 GCF_902167405.1 Gadus morhua
TCCCAGCCAGAGCCTAGCAGCAGGGGAGCCAGCGCGCTCCATACAATCACACATCTCAAATCCCACACACACAAAAAATAAAATATCTTTTCAGCTTCAGCCATCAAAGGGTCCTCCCGCCTCGCCCCATCACATGCACACACACACACAGACATGCACGCACGCACGCACACACACACACACACACACACACACACACACACACACACACACACACACACCCATGCCCACACCCTTTAACTTTATTTAGTAACAGAATTATCACACAGTGGCTGATTTCTCAGTTGTGGAGGCGCAAGCACGGCTTGCTTCATCACTCTGTTATGGTTTTTAAGATGAGATAAATAGTGATTTAGTGTGTGTGTGTGTTTGTGTGTGTGTGTGTGTGCATGCGTGTGCGTGTGCGTGCGCGTGTGTGCGTGCGTGTGTTTGTGTGTGTGTGTGTGTGTGCGTGTGTGTGTATGTGTGTGTGTTTGTTTGTTTGCGTGTGTCTGTTGGCCGTTATTATTGTGTTGACAAAGTTGGCAAAGTTGGGCCCAACACTGAAAGCACAAACGCTAAAAATAATGATAACAAAGGCTGGTCGGGATAAAGACCAGTAGAGGATCAAACTAGCAGACACTGACAGATAAAGACACATATCTCCCATCCCCATTTAAAAGAGATCTCAGTGCTGACCCACAAGACCATCAGAGAACATGAGGTGCAGGGGGAGACGATGGAGATGCAGAAAAAGGTGATGGTGAGGACAAAAACCACCATGGGGACACAGGGCAGAGGCTGGAGATGGAGAGGAGAAAACACCTGATGGTGAGGACAAAAACACCAAAATCAAACAAAGGAAAGGGTGTGGCTTTTCATTAGCCAATGCAACCCTGTTGCCTGTTTTCCTGTCATTGCACCAAAGACAGAAATAATAAGGTAGCCACAGAGATACCGTTGGTAACACACAGTGTCTGCAATACTATTTCTTCTGACCGGAGCTAGCTATCTTAAGGACACGATGATGGCCGTCTGAGAGCAGAGATGCTGATGTTACAATCCGTCTGCTGCAGGTTGGAGCTGACGGGAACACCTCCGGAACACGGCCAGCTCTCGCTGGCCTTTCTCTCAGACCGGGTTGACAGCTGTGGGCCGATTCACCGCACTGGCACCGAAGAGAACAGAACGCAGCTTAAAGGGTTTTGAACCAGTAAACTGACAACCAGTGATGTGAGCGGGTGCTTACATATACCTGGAAGAATGTTTTCTCTCTTTCTGCTTTCTTATTTTTTCGGGAGAGAGGGGGGGGGGGGGGGTGCAATGTATGAAGCTGAAAGCAAACATCATGCTGAGCGAAGAACGCTGTCTAAGCCTGCTTGCTTCACATGAGGCCAGTAAACAGTTATGATGGGAAAGACCAGTACACACACACACACACACACACACACACACACACCTCACACACGCACACACAAACCCCTCACACACACCTCACACAGACCTCACATACACACGATTCAAGCAAGTGATGGATGGAGATAGGAGGTGAAACACAACAGTGGGGTGGGCGGGGTGAGCGTATCCATAAGTGTATTCATATTCTATATTTGTGCTTGTAGCCGCTCACACTGAGAACCAACAGCTGAAACGCCAGGAGTGAGATAGGCCACGCTAAGCCATTTAGCCACGCCGGTGCTGCTGTGTCTCATCTCGTCCAGGCACATTTCACATCTACCCAGCGCCGCTAAGATGGCCTTTGGTATATAAAAACCCACTCGCTCAAACACATGTGTGTCGGTCTATTACGTGGATTTCACCCCCTGTGATGGGGACAAAGGCTGGGCGCCGCAGTGTACAAATCTTACACGCACAAACTTTAACGAGGTAATGTTAGTTACTGGCTAGAGGGACCTGGGGTCACAGATGGAGAGAGAGAGAGAGAGAGAGAGAGAGAGAGAGAGAGAGGGGGGAGAGACACAAAGGATGGCTCCTGACATGATCTTTCCTCTGTCTTTTATTGCCCCTCAAGCGAGCTGGCCGTTATAACATGACCAGTAGCTACTTTTTGGTCCTCTGACATTTTATTTGATAGTTCGTGAAAACTTGGTATACATTTCATTTTTACATAGAATATGTATTTCCGTCTCATATTCAATTGTACAATTAAATAGGCAATAGCAACACTGGAAAATAAAACATTTACTTAGATGCGATTAAAAGTGTACTTTTTACATGATGAAATGTCTGTAAAACATACTACATTATATATCCGTAGGATAGCAAAGCACAAAATAGGCCTTCTTTATCTTCAGATCATAACGTCTCACATGCATACCACTGCTCTAATGTGATTAACGGCATCATCCCATCACCTTCGGAAACTCATACTATAAGTGTTGAAGAGAAGTGGGAATCAACGAACAGGCCTAAACGAGCCTAATCCTCTATAAATGATGGGAATACGAGCCTGTGATGGCTGGACGCGCAGTTTATCTTCAGGTCCTCAGACCGAGGTTCATGTATTGATTCAGAGAGGGGTTACTTTACTAGGCTAGAAGAAAACCAGAGTGTTACACTTTCATGTTTGTCATCCAGGGAGAGGTAAAATGTTCTGTTAAAATACTTTTCACATGACCTGACATATGACATTTTTTTGATATAGGCTGAAATAAAAAAAATAAAAAAAAATAAAAAATAAAAAAACATATGCCATCGCCCAAAAAGGTAAATGTAATCAATATAAATGCATACATATATATATTTATTTTATTTTTTTAGGGCAAGCTGTAAATATCTTGGCCTGTATCTTTTTATATCGGATCTTCTCATATCAAGCGTTTTACAAAAAAAAACGCTTGATATGAGAAGATCGGTTGAACTGCACTTCTGAAATGATCTGAACACTATTTTGATCGTGCAAACACATGGACGTTTGAAGTTTGCTGTAAACCTTTAAAACGCTGTTGTGAGTGATTGGCCAACAAGCCGTTCCGCACGATTTGAATAGTAATCAACATGTCAGTGTAATCTTTCTTATGCAAAGTAGTTGTCTTTGAAGGCGGATCTCTTGGCAGGTCGGAGGAGGAGGCGGAGGAGGACGGCAGGCGACTAGCACCACAGACCAGACGAGTGCTTCCACCAGACGCTTGAACGCGACCAGTCAGAGGAGGTTATGATCCAGATCTCTGCTCCAGGACCCACAGAACTGCTCCTGCGGAATGATCCACACATCTGCTCTACGATCCAGACCTCTGCTCCTGCTTTATTATCCACAGATCTCCGTTAACCGCTGGGGACATGTATGTCGCTGACTGGATCGTCGTCTACGAGATCCAAACTTCCCGCACCTCCCGATCGAACTAAAGTGAACATTGGAAAGTAGCGCGTGTTTTTTGCTCCTCTTTCTGATATAAGTTTCCCAGCACTCAGTCTCCGCTGTGCCATCGTGGGTTCCCCGGAACGTCCCGAAGTGTGGCGAGAGGACTCGGAGAGCCCGAAACAAGAAAGTTTCCCACAACCTGGAATATAAAACCGATTACATCTTTTCTTTAAGAAGTATATTGCATCTCTCGCCTGGCTGCATCGTGTTCATTATTACATGCCGCTGTGTTCTGCGGAAGAGCATCGACAGTTAAGTGTCCTCCACAACATGTCGCTGCATGGACTTCAGCGCATCGCGACTTCAACTTCCACGGGACGCAATCCGGCGTTTCTAATCCTCCGGGATCAACGCGTTTAAACCATCAGGCAGAAGCACCAGGACGGGGATCAAACCGACGCCTCTGGAAGCGTGTGTACTTGGGTCTCTGGTCAGGTAGCCAACACGCAGATTAAACATTGAATGCATGCATCAGGATGAAAGCTACGCGTGCGTATTAGTGAACAGTAGTAAACATTAAACACAAAAAAGTGTTTGTTGCAAAGACTGTTGAGATCGAGAGATTACAATGGCTCAGATTTCGGATCATGGACTTATTTATGTGCTTCTGAGTACCGTTGTATTTTGGAGCGGCGGGGGACGGGCCATTAGCTCCTTAGACTCGGATCGCTCTGGCGAGGGACGGTGTCAACACATTAACATCCCCCTGTGTAAGGACATCGGCTACAACATGACCCGTATGCCCAATCTAATGGGCCACGAGGACCAAAAGGAAGCAGCCATTGAGATCCAAGAATTCGCTACTTTGATCGAGTTTGGCTGCCATAGCCACCTGAGGTTTTTCCTGTGTTCACTGTATGCGCCTATGTGCACGGAGCAGGTGTCAACGCCTATTGCAGCCTGTCGGGTCATGTGTGAGCAGGTCAAACTCGGCTGCTCTCCCATCCTGGAGAAATTCAAATACAGCTGGCCCGAATCCCTCGACTGCTCCAGGCTGCCCACCAAAAACGACCCCAACAACCTCTGCATGGAGGCCCCCAACAACGGCTCCGAGGAGCCCCCTAAGGTCTCCCACACCCAGTCGCCAGACCTCAGGCCTCAGCGGCCCCTCAACGGGCAGGATTTCCCCCCCAAGGAGAGCAGCGCTGGGGGCGGCGGCGGCGGCAGCAAGGGCACCTGCAGCAACCCCAGCAAGTTCCACTACGTGGAGAAGAGCGACTCTTGCGCGCCGAAGTGCCAGCCCAAGGTGGACGTGTACTGGAGCCAGGGTGACAAGCGCTTCTCCCTGGTGTGGATGGCGGTGTGGTCCATCCTGTGTTTCGTCTCGAGCTCCTTCACCGTGCTCACCTTCCTCATCGACCCGCAGCGCTTCAAGTACCCCGAGAGGCCGATCATCTTCATGTCCATGTCCTACTGCGTCTACTCGGTGGGCTACCTGGTCCGGCTGTTCGTGGGCGCCGAGCGCGTGGCCTGCGACCGGGACGGCGGCGTGCAGTACGTCATCCAGGAGGGCCTGGAGTCCACGGGCTGCACCATCGTGTTCCTCGTCCTTTACTACTTCGGCATGGCCAGCTCACTGTGGTGGGTGATCCTCACCCTCACCTGGTTCCTGGCCGCCGGGAAGAAGTGGGGCCACGAGGCCATCGAGGCCAACAGCAGCTACTTCCACCTGGCGGCGTGGGCCATCCCCGCCGTCAAGACCATCATCATCCTGGTGATGAGGAAGGTGGCCGGGGACGAGCTGACGGGCGTGTGCTACGTGGGCAGCATGGACGTCAAGGCGCTGACGGCCTTCGTGCTCATCCCGCTCTCCTGCTACCTGGTCATCGGCACGTCCTTCCTGCTGTCGGGCTTCGTGGCGCTCTTCCACATCCGCCGGGTGATGAAGACGGAGGGCGAGAACACGGACAAGCTGGAGCAGCTGATGGTGCGCATCGGGGTGTTCTCGGTGCTGTACACGGTGCCCGCCACCTGCGTCATCGCCTGCTACTTCTACGAGCGCCTCAACATGGACTACTGGCGCGTGCTGGCGGACGAGCAGCGCTGCGGCGAGGTCGGCATGGGCGGCGGCGGGGAGGAGTGCGTCATGAAGGCCTCCCTCCCCGCCGTGGAGATCTTCATGGTGAAGGTGTTCATGCTGCTGGTGGTGGGCATCACCAGCGGCATGTGGATCTGGACCTCCAAGACCTTGCAGTCCTGGCAGAACGTGTTCAGCCGCAAGCTGAAGAAGCGCACGCGGAGGAAGGCGGCCAGCGTGTTCACCAGCAGCAGGCCCTACATCAAGCCCCACCCCTCGCTCAAGGGCCACGCCGGCACCAAGTACGGGCCCACGCGGCCGCCGCCCACCTGCGTTTAAGCGGGCCGTGTTGTTTGGCCTTGAGACGAAGAAACGTGTACAAAAAGCTCTTAACTACATGACACTTTTTATTGTGATTCAAAGTGCCCTCCTAATATCCTAATAAAGGGGTTCATGTTTTGTTGTTGCCGTGTTGACGTTGACGCAGTGTTGATCTCTCTTTGGATCTTCCGTCATCGCGTGCGTTGACGGCTGCCTTCTCTTTGTGTGACACTGTGCCTGTACAGATGCCGTGGATTCACGGCTCCTGTTGAGGAATTCTGGGAATTTAATCCAAAAAATTAGTTTTGTTCCCATAACAAAGCGGAACAGTGGGGTATACCATGTGGACGTGCCATGGGGATGCTTTAACATTGTGCAATATGTATAGGAGGATTAAAAGACCCGAGTACCCCGAAAGACATTACATGAATGGCCTGAATATTGATATAGAGTATTGCATTTTGATAGATTTGAATAGAAGCTGAGGCGGTCATGTGTTTGTACTGGCGCTCCACCAGTAGGATGAACTGCTCAGGATAGTGTGGACGCCCCGCTGGGAGGCAAACATTGGGGCATTAGCGTAACAAGCACTCGTTTTGGGGAAATTAAGAATATTTTTAAACACAGTTTGAGTTCTTCCCGTTTTTCTGCTGTTTTATAGCACAATGACAATTTGTATATAATTCTAAAGGTTCATATTTTATAGAAAAAATAATAAAACATTCTAGTTTTAAATGCTCACAAAACTAGAAAACTTGCATTGCCACTTGCTTTGTCTCCATTCTTCTTTAATCAAATATTATATCCAACACTAAATGTGCTTCTAGCTAGCGGTTTCGATATAAATCAAAACAAATTGCTTTTAAGTTATGTTTATGCATTATGCATTCATTTGAACATTATTCTCGAGATCCTTAAAATGCATCATGCTCTGAGCATTATTTAGTGTACAAACACTTTATTATTTGTGAACAATGACATCCAGTTCTTATTTTAATCTTAAAAGGGAATCATTTCCAACGTTTAAGCTAATGCCAAAGATAGCATTAACTATGTTCCTATTTTAGTACTGTTTCATAATTTATTTTTCAAATGTATAGCCTGTCTGTCACTGGTCTCATTGGCTGACTTGAAGCGGGGGGGTGGGCAGCAGATTGGGGTGGCTAGATCACATCAAAGAGATTAGTGAGTGATTTAATCATCAGAGAGAGAGGAGGTGGGTATTCCTCCTCAGCTAAAACCTACGGAGACCTGTGTCTTTATACAAATATATTTATATATGAAGGACAGTAAGCTCACCCGTTTTGTCAGAAGTTATTTTTAAACACTGAAAAAATGAGGTCAACATTGATGCAGAGCCTTTGATATAAGTACCCTTTATTAGAGCAACAGAAAAAGGCTCTTCTTAGAAGCCTTTTTTTGTGTAGTTTGTCAGGAGAGGCTTATCTGTCAAGAAGACGATCACAGTTTGGCAGGAAACCCGGGACTAGTAGATGTTTAGCATATAAGTCATTAACAGGCCAAGAGTAGGTAAAACGGATGTCATTAACAAGGCCGGACAGATATTTATTGTTATCAGATAGTTGGATATGTCTTGGTTTTATGTTTCTGATTGTCGATCTAATCGCAGCTCCCAGTTCGGATCACCAAACAGCAAATAGATTAATGCTTTGTCTCCAGGCTCGCCCTCATCTTTTTTTCCTTCCCTGTTATTATGTTTCCTTTGTGTGTGTGTACAAGTGTGACTGTGTCTATATCAATGATAGTGTTACACAATAACCCCACCATTCAGGAACGGATTAGAAAGTTTGTAGGCCTGGCTTTGGATGAAGGATCGCTCCGAACCGAAACACAAAATGCATGTCTTTCCCTTTCAGTTTTTCAGACGGGCCCGTTGACATTTCTAAAGGCACATCTGGCCGGGATTTAAAGTCGTTACATATTGACGGAAGCCCATTTCTAAAGCATGACCGAGTGAAATACATGGTCTGGGGCCCCTTACTATCTAGTGTTTCGGTTAGATGATCCTTGTAGTTTAAACAGTGTCAGTCTCTCCGGTACAAGTCTCGTCTTGAGCAGGTCTTTTGTCCTGACAGCTCACGCAGAAGCAGTGTGAATACTCGGACCCATCCTCCAGTGTTAGTTTGATGTCTGATAAAAGGTGGATACCGCGTTCTCGCCCCAGTTTTGTTAGGAATAGATGAATACAATTAACGTAAAAAAAAATTCAATGGTACGCAAATGGGCACCTTGGCCCCCCTTCTCCTGTGTGTCATGCAGCAGAGTTTGAAGGGAGGGTGCCCCCCTCTCTCCCCAGTCTGATAAAGTTGCAGAAGCGCGGTAAATGTGCTTTCCCCGAGGCCTTTCCAGTCCCAGCATAAATCCGACCGGTTTTAAAAGTCCCAACAAAAAAATAGGCACATGACTCACGGCTTCTTGTGTGTGGCTGAATCAAAGTCAGCCACTGTCTATTGATACTCTGCGCTGCTGCGAGAGAAGAAGGAAAAAAAGGAAAAAACCCACAAAAAAAAAGATGAGTGCTTCTGAGAGCTTCGACAGAGGCCACCTGGATAACTGCCCCCCGAGGTGTCTGGAAAGGCTGTAAATATAAATGACAGTTACCTCCCCCCCCACCCCCCCTGAGGGCTCCTTCACCCAAGCAGCCATCACTCTCTGCGGCTGCTCTGCTCTTCAAAGGGAGAGGCTGCTCAGAGCAAGGGCAGCGGGAGAGGGTGGCTAGAAATCACACTCGACCGCGTGGGCTCAAAGATTTAAGGCTTTTCTCCCCCCCCACCCCCCCCAACTCTGTCGCTGAGAAAAGTAAAAGTAAATCACTTATATATGTATGCATATATATATATATGTATATAAAGAAGAGTTATCCAGACATAAAATGAGTTTTAAGTAGTTTGTTTTGTTGAAGACATAAGATTATTTGACATGACATATTTTAAGATTTAAGAAGTGTTTGTCTGTGTGTGTGTGTGTGTGTGTGTGTGTGTGTGTGTGTGTGTGTGTGTGTGTGTGTGAGTGTGTGTGTGTGTGTGTGTGTGTGTGTGTGTGTGTGTGTGTGTGTGTGTGTGTGTGTGTGTGTGTGTGTGTGTGTGTGTGTGTGTGTGTGTGTGTGTGTGTGTGTGTGTGTGTGTGCGTTTAGTCCTGTTCCCTACAATGGGTCATCCCAGTGGGTAATCTGACAGCAGTCGGTTACAGCGAGCAATGTGTATCAAGGTCAACACATCCTAAAGTCTCAATAACAATTTCCACTTCCCCCCACCAAGAAGTTAGTCTTCCTCTTTATCCTCTTCACCCCCCCACACACACACACACACACACACTCCCGTCTCTAAAGATGAAATCATATGGGCGGCGAACATCAGTGAAGTTCAGATTAGAAAAAAATGAAAGGGGAGTTTCCCGCTTGAAAACGGCTTTGTTTGATTGGCGTTGAACCTTCTACATAATTGTTTGGATTTAATTGGCCGCGAAGTAATTTTCCACTGCATGTCGTCTGGAACGGGCATGTTTCACACCCTGTTGCAGCACCTGATGTCAGGTGTTACGCGCCTAGAGTGGAGGTATCTACGTGTCAGGGGCTGACTCTGGGTTTAGTCAGAGAAACAGCTGGCGGAGGCGGCAGCGTTACTGAGCCCAAACCAACAAGCCGTTAAATCACATGACACGCGGACGAGAAACACATAGTTATGTTTATCACAGCAGCGGCTCAAGTGTGTGTGCGTTTGTGTGTGTGTGCGTGTGTGTGTAAGGATACATGCATGCATGCCTTTGGGTGTGTGCTCTCTCTTCTCTTTGGCTGCTGCCGCTGTTCAGGGCGGTCGTGAAGTTCTGACACAGTGACATAAATCAGGCTGCTGGATGACTGGCGGCTGAGACGGCAAGTCTTTGATCAGGCTTTGCTGCATCGCAATAACCCCCCCCCCCCCCCCCCCCCCCCCCCCCCCCTCCCCCTCCAATACACGCACACGCACATACAAGCACACGCACACACATACACATACAAATACACACACACATACAAGCACACACACAAGCACACACACTAAATTACAAGCACACACACACACGCAGTCCTCCTCATCAGCTGCACTGGCAGCGCACCTGTTTGCTAGTTCAGGCCTGTCTGGTTTGGAGCAAAGAGCTCGGCTTCCCCAGGTCTGTAGCCGGTACATGACACAGACGCACAACACACACGCCCACATAGAACACTTACAACACATACACTCTCAAACACAGAACACACGCTAACTCAAGGCACACGCAGAACACACGTCAGCTCACCGCACACACACTCACACACAGAACACACGCTAACTCACTGCAGACACACTCACACACAGAACACACACTAACTCAGCGCACACACACTCAAACACATACTCACACACACTCACAAACACTAACTCACCACGCACACACTCACACAAAGAACACACACTCAACTCACAAACACTCACACACAGAACACACGCTAACTCACTGCAGACACACTCACACACAGAACACACACTAACTCAGCGCACACACACTCACACACATACTCACACACACTCACAAACACTAACTCACCACGCACACACTCACACAAAGAACACACACTCAACTCACAAACACTCACACACAGAACACACACTAACTCACCGCACTCACACTCACACACAGAACACACACTAACTCACAGCACACACACACACACACCGCAAACAGGAATTTTACTGTCAGAGCTTTTCTCCAAAGATTTACGCCTTCAATAACGTCCAACGCGTATAATGGGTCTCTCTTATTAGATATGGGGCCCTCTTTGGAACTGATTCCAATCAACACCTTTTGCATATTCTGTTTCTTTTCTTTACTCTATGACACCAAAAGAAACCACTGGATTGATAAGGTTAAAATTAAAATGCAGCCTTGTTGCTGCGGTTTGAAGCCGGCTCTTTCACCTTTGAACTTCTCCAAGGGAGCTTTACATTTCCTGTGTATCAGAAAGCAAGTCTCCTTTCTCCCAACCCCCAGTATCTTGTGGTTCACAAATCCCTGACTTCAGAGGATTACGCTTGATAGTGAGGAGTGGGTGGGATTCATGTTCCGCGTTGATCCGCGTCGCCAGAAATCTAGGGCGCTACCACATCATAACGGCCCGATGTGCACAAAACAAAATGGGAAACGCACACAGTCCTCGACAGCATGACAACTGAGGTGGGGAAGACAACAAAGTGAAAGCAGACGACACACAGTCCTTGTGTTGAGGGGGTGGGGGTGCAGCAGTTCCCACTCTCAGCGACTCGCTGCAGTGGAAGGTGAGAGTAATTACATAAAAGCCCGACAACAATGAGCTCCTTTCCCCTGCAAGGCAAAGGGGAGGTGGGCGTGGGCCGGGGCACTTCTCTTTTTTGTTCCTTTTTCAAATGCATAATGAAGAGCCTCCCAGGCTCTCCACTGATCAAACAAGTGTTTGATAGTGGCTTTTGTTGGAGAGAGCATGAATATGTTTATTTGCATGTGAAGAAGTAGGTGACTTTGAGGTGAAGATCAGGCAGATTAGTGTTAGCTAGGAGAAACCTGTGCTAACGGACCCCCGACCCCCCCCCCCATGCATAGGAACTTCCTCTCAGGACTGGTTATTCAGCATACAAGGGAGTTTGTGTGTGTGTGTGTGTGTGTGTGTGTGTGTGTGTGTGTGTGTGTGTGTGTGTGTGTGTGTGTGTGTGTGTGTGTGTGTGTGTGTGTGTCTGTGTGTGTGTGTGTGTATGTGTGTGTGTGTGTGTGTGTGTGTGTGTGTGTGTGTGTGTGTGTGTGAATCTGTTTTTGGTACGAACTGTTGAGTCAAGGGCGCCCCTTTGACTCAACGTTTGCCCCCTAAAGTCTAGATCGTTTGGCTAGTGCGAGCACACCATCTGTACTCAAGTACAGTTCAATTCCGTGGCCTGAGTACACTTCGGAGAGGTGTGCTCAGGCCAAGGTACAGATGCTAATGAGCCGACAAGTGCACACGCACATATACGCAACCTGAGCTGGATGGCATATAGTCCATGCGACCCTTCTACCCCATTAAAGGGGGACTATGCACCTTTTTTTTTAGCTTGATTTACCTTAAATAGGCAGGTTAAGAGTCATTTTAATGGTTCTATAAAATTTGATGGGTCAATTGGTGGCTGTTTCGCCTCCCTCTAGCGCATCTGGGCGGAGAAAGGGAAAATGCAAGTTTCTGCCATCGACCCGCCGCCAACTCTCGCGGTAGTCTCGGATCTCGCAAAGTAATGAATTGCTTTACGGCACTACAGACCCACGAACACAGAACCGGCTAGATATAAATAAGTAGCAAAGGGACTGTTACATTCATCATGGATCAGCCGACTAAAAAGAGACAGAGAAACCCAATGTCGGAGGAACAGAAGAAGAGAAAAGGGAGACTGACCCACAGAGAGGCCAGACACGAAGAGGCGAGCTTCTCAGGAATAGTGTGAACTGAATGAAAAAGAAGACTGCAAATCGGATGCCGACCTGGCCGTGTTGCTCTTGAAATTGTAAGTACTCTTGGGTGAACATTGTTCTCTTTGTTTCCATGGTTGTATTGTTGTCAGTCTGTCTCATCCCCCAGATACAGGCTAAATCCCAGAATCCAGGTTCTTGTATATTTAGCTCGCTAGACCGCTATTCAAATGCCTCCGATTTTTCTAAGAGTGTAGCCTATATCATGTGATATGTCCAGCTGGCCATATAATGCAGTACCCTGCATGAGAGCTGCTAGTTAGCACATATTCGTCGGTAAAAGAACTGTTACATTTTACGAGGCGTGAACCTCCATTATAGCTTTACCCATGTTATACCTTTGGTGTAGTTCCCTACGTGTAAACATGTTTGTAAAAAGATTGCTTTGTCATTTTTTTTAGTTACAAGCGTTGACAAACAGCATTGTTATGAGTTATCATTACGAGGCATGACGACCCAAGACGGCTCGGCCTGCTTGCCCCGGTACAGCCATATCCCACATCCAAACTTGTGCGGGTACTGTGTCACGAGGAAACCTTAATCCAGAGAACCCTCAAGAAGATGCTACACAATTAATAGCCGTAAGGCAAAAAACCAACCATGAAGAACTGTCACTTGCATTCTTCCAAAATAAATATTTTTGTGTATTATTGAACAACTGAAAGCAAGGTGGTGCAAACATCTGTTATACAAAAAAGGGAAACATTTTAAAACTATACACTATAACGAATATTAAAACTGTTTATTTGCAAACATTTACGCATAAATGTGTCCCTAATCTTCCAGACACAGCATCTGGCTATGACAACTCTCCTGCGGGGACTGGCGACAGCATACCCTCTCGATGTCTGAATCCAGTACTCAAGGGATGTTGAGCAGATACTTAAATGTATGATTGCTGCGCAAATTGTTCATGCTATCGTTATGTATTATGTTGGTCAACACTCTTACATTGATCGTTCTGTTCAACAACCAAAGATAAAACAATTTTAATCTAGGATATAACATCTCCCCGTCAACTAAAAAAAGGATGGGTTTATGTTTATTGTAACACAACACAAATACACGATTACAAAATGTATAACCTTGTCTACTCTTTATGAACACCTACCTCGGACATGTCTCCACGCATTCACCGGCTTCTTGAAAACAAATGCACATGGATAGCATATAAGTGGTTGGGGAAGGGTCATCATTCAACGAGTAGTTAAGACAGTGTTGTAAAATATCTACAGTGACGACACTATGCAGGACATCGATCCTGCATAGTGGGCCTTTAAACAATAAACATGGCGGCAAGCGGTTCACGAGTGGGTTCACGTTGGTGCGATAGCGAAGTTGAGTGTTTGATCAAAAATCCCTCATTCGTCACGGCGCAGGCTTTTGGTTCACTGCAGAAGGCGGGGCTGCGCAAGGAGTCTAGACCTCTTTAGAATAATTCGCATATTCTCGAATGTTTTTATTTTTTTATGAATGAAGACACCTGCATGCAATGATAAGTTCACGTCTGAGTGTGGGCTACAAATGCGGTAAACTATTGTTATGACCCATTATTTTATTTTGCTGACCACTTGTTTTTTATCCAGACAAACGCCTCGTAAGGAAAGTTTTGCTTTGTCTCTCTCGTAGATCGCACCATCTTTCAACGTCTCCATTTAATACGACTGCATCACCTTCTCTCACATGATCAGCAGCTCGCGGATTTCACTTTCTCTTCAGTTAGAACTGCTTATGATGATATTGCTGCGTTGTCTCTGTGGAGACAGTGCAGCAGCACCTCTACCCAGTGCAGCAGCACTTCTACCCCCCCCCCCCCCCGGAACCGCGGAGCCGTCACATTTACAACAGAATGAAACCCAATAAACCGCCAATGTTTGCAGGGTCCGGGAGGGTAAATTGGGGTGCTAGCTCAAGCAAGTAATTTACCTCGGGCAGTGTAAACGCAAAATAAAGCGTGCATAAAACTGTATATTTGGCAAATCGAAAATGACCAATGTGTTACAAATACAAAAGTAATACATCTCTTCACGGACACTTTTTGTTGCGAGCGTCATCACTGCTCACTGGTCTACTCTCAGATTTCCGAAAGGTGAAGACAAAAAGGGGGCGTGCCTCCGAGAAATGCCGCAAGAATGGAGATCTCCGACGTTTGACTCGGAAGTCTGGCGTCCGAGGATTGAGGAACACACCATAAGCAGCGGACGCTTGGTGATGACGTATAACGACATGATGAGGTTTGTAGAATAGGCAGTCGTACTCATGCCGCCTTCAAAACCGTCAGGACCCTGCAAAAGAAGACCCGGGAAACTAAGACTAAGAGAGTCTCTCTGTGCGAGTCCCTCGAGGAAGACCAGGGAAGCAACCCATTTTGTAGCTATGTGATGTACTTCACTCATCGTCAGGATTTCTACTCATAGACGACGCCACCATAGATCCTCTGCTCGGTGCAGCAACCCATCCAATCTGTGTGTCCACCGACCCTTGCCTACACTGACCTTGAAGTGATGGGAGGACTCTGGAACTGCCAATCAGTGGTCAAGAAGGCAGACTCCATTTCGGCCTACGTGTCCCTCATGACCCTCCACTTCCTGGCCCTGACAGAGACTTGGGTCACTCCAGAGAACTCTGCTACTCCTGCTGCCCTCTCCACCGTCTACTCATTCTCACACACCCCAAGACCATCAGGGCGAGGAGGAGGGACCGGACTCCTCATCTCGCCGATGTGGTCCTACCAGGTCCTTCCACTAGAACCCTTGGCCAGATCTGCATTTGAACTCCACGCTGTCACTGTCACCCTTCCTATCAAGCTCTCCATTGTGGTGATCTACCGTCCTCCAGGTCTCCTTCGTGACTTCTACGACGAGATGGATGCCCTTCTCAGCAGCTTTCCTAAAAGTGGCACACTTTTCAACTTTTTTCGCCACCTTTGATTTAACACTATCCCCTTCTCCTCCCACACAAAGGTCCGGGAAACAACTTGACCGGATATTCACAAGGTCCTGCGGCACCTTTGATCTCTCTGTTACCCCGCTCCCCGTATCTGACCATCACTTTGTTGATTTTTCTCTCCCCTTGAAGTCCTCTCCCCCCTCCTCTCTAGTCCCCACATTGTCACCACCCGCCGTAACCTCAAATCTCTCTCTCCCGCTACGTTTGCCTCAACTGTTCTGTCTTCACTACGTTCTGTCGAACGATTCTCTAAACTATCCACCGAGGAATCCCCAGACACTCTGCTGTCCTCCTTCTCCTCCTGTTTGGACTCCCTCTGTCCCTTCCACTCCAGACCTGCGCGATCCTCAACCCTGCCTCCCCTCCACCTCCTTCCTGCCTCACTGCTGATGACTTTGTTACCTACTTTGCCCAGAAGGTGAAGAACATTAGCTCCTCTTTCATCCCTCTCACCTCCGAGGAGGTCAACGAATAATAACATCTAACCATGCCACCACCTGCCACCTTGACACTATCCCTTCCTCTCTCCTCCAGGCTGTCTCAAGCGACATCCTGCCATTTCTCACTGCACTTTTCAAATTCTCCCTCACTTCAGGCATTGTTCCAGCGTCTTTCAAGACTGCCAGAATAAAGCCTCTCCTCAAAAAACCGACCCTTGAGACCACCGACATCCAGAACTACAGACCGGTATCTCTTCTTTCATTCCTCTTTAGAACACTGGAACGTGCCATCGCTAACCAACTATTCTCCTATCTCTCATCTAACAACCTGTTTGACCCTCACCAGTCAGGCTTCAAGAAGGCACACTCCACTGAGGCGGCTCTCCTCGCGGTGTCTGAGCCCGTCCGTGCTGCCAGAGCCTCGTCCCTCTCATCGGTTCTCATTCTCCTCGACCTGTCCGCAGCCTTTGACACGCTGAACCACCAGATCCTCCTTGCCACTCTCGCTGAACTTGGCATTGCTGAATCTGATCTTTCCTGGTTCACATCCTACCTGACGAATCGCACTTATCAGGTAACATGGAATGGCTCCTTGTCCAAGCCTTGCACGCTTGAAACTGTTCTCCCTCTATACCAGATCTCTGGGCTCTGTAATTACATCACACAGCTTTTCCTATAACTGCTATGCTGACAACACTCAGCTATTTCTCTCTTTCCACTCATCTGACAAAGCCCTGATTGCAACACGCATATCTGAATGTCTAGCAGACGTCAGCACTTGGACACATCCCCTGAGGCTTAAACTCAACAAGACTGAGCTCCTCCTAATGCCAGGGAAAGATTGCCCACACATGGACTTACTGGTCACTGTTGAGAACATCACTGTATCTCCTTCTCCACCTGCCAGAAACCTCGGTGTGGTACTGGACAATCAGTTATGCTGCACCGCAAACATCACTGCCGTGACCCGATCCTACAGATTTGCAATTTACCACATCCGCAGGATTTGGCCCTTCCTCACAAGGGAAGCAGCTCAGCTTCTAGTCCATCACTGGTCATCTTCCACCTCGACTACTGCAACTCACTCCTTGCTGGACTCAAAATGCGGCAGCGCGCCTCGTGTACAACCTACCGAAGTTCTCCCATGTGACCCCCTCTTCCGGGACCTCCACTGGCTCCCTGTAGTAGCTCGCATCAGATTCAAGGTGATGGTACTGGCATACAAGGCAGTCGATGGAACTGCCCATGCTTACCTCCAAGCATCGGAAAAGCCACACACCCCAGCTCGATCTCTCCGCTCAACTACCTCAGCTGGATGTCTGGTACCGCCATCGCAAAGAGCAAGCAAAGGTCAATCAAAAAAGTCACAACTTTCTCTGTTTCGGGACCTCAGTGGTGTAACAAGCTTCCTGCCAATGTCAGGATCGCAGAGTCGCTCACAAGCTTCCGCAAAAGACTCACCTGTTCAGAGTTCACCTCGAATCTGCATAGCTACCCAGCCCCTTCCGGCCATCATTGTATGTTGTACGTCCTGGCACTTAATGTACGCACTTATTGTACGCACTTAATCTACATTTCACTTATTCATAGTACTTAATTGTGTAGCCTCTGCAGTAGCTGCTATCATTGCTGTCCACGGGGAATGGGTTAGCCTAGCGATTGTTAGCACTTGCACTTGTTTCTATGAACATCTTTACTGTACTGACAGCGATACATTGTTTCACTTCTTATGAAAAATGTACTTATTGTAAGTTGCTTTGGATAAAAGCGTCCGCTAAATGCCCTAAATGTAAATGTAAATGTAAAACAGTCTGAGTATCCGGGAGATTCTGAGGATCGGACCTTAAGCTCGAAGGAAGGTGCTTTGAATACTCTGTTGGGTCAGAGTTTTCGCTCTGAGTTTCGTGC